>NW_015116558.1:0-2226 GCF_001443285.1 Poecilia latipinna | reverse complement strand
GGGTATCGAATTTTTTTTAGGTCAGGAAAAAGTTTTAGTTAAAAAAAAAATAGAGAGGGACAGTGAAATAGGTCACCTATGCTAGCTTGACTTTGATAGCTTGAACATGTAGATGTGCTGCAGAATTCGGTGTGCTTTGGTTCAGTAAAAAAAAAAAAAAGGCGTCCTACACATTAACTCTCTGACAGATCATCAGAAAACAGGTGTTTAAATTAGCTGTATTCAGACTTATTAATAATTGCAAAATAAACATTAAACCTGAAAACATTAAACTGTAACGGATTAAATGTTATGTCCTTTGTGTGGGAAATATTTGTTGAATCCTGATAAACTAGTGGAGCGTTTGTCAGTCAGTTGCTATGGTAACAGGTCTGCATGTAGCTTACCCAACACAGAGAGTGAGAAAAAAGGAGCATACGAGTGGTTTGGAGTTGTTCTTCAAAGGTTTTTTGTTCTACTGCAGCAGCACAGCTGTGGATGACAAGCAAAAGAATATATTTTTTTTGCACTCCGGCGTTGTGCTCCAAATTTCCGAACGTAAACAATAACATGCAGCATGTTTACACTCACAGTTTTCTCTCTCCAGGGAAACCAGATCCTCAGTGGTCTCTCTTTGGCAGAGTACAAGACCACTCTGAAGATGATTGAGCAGGCAATACTGGCTACGGACCTCGCCCTGTATATGAAGTGGGTACCAGAGAAAACAATTCTAGACAGGCCAGCGGGAGGCATGCTGGGTAATTTGGTCTAAAGCTAAAAACATTCACTCAGTCATCCAAAACCTGTTTGCTCACCCCATACGAAGACATGTTGAATAGTTTCATAATTCCAACTTCATAAGAACAGATTGAGGACGGTCACTTCCTGTTCCAACGGTCACTGGTGTCCAACATTTTGAACACCAGTGACAAAACAAGGTCCATAAAGACAAAGACAGGGAAGTTAAATGCAGACCGACTTGAGATACATTAGAGCAGAAACTGACTCAGGCCGTCTTGTTCACCATCAGTGTCTGACCTCAGAAATGTGACCTGGAAGAAAGGTCTAAATTTCTATAAACACTCCTAAAACCTGTGCAGAACTTTTCCAGAAAAGTTGAAGATCTTGTAAAGGGAGGCCTTTCACCTAGGCCTGTCACAATAACAAATTTTACTGAATGATAATTTGTCCCAGAAGTTATTGCGATAAACCATAATATTGCTTTCAGACAATTTTCAAGCAATATAATGGTAAAGGCATAATAATGCAAGAACACATTCTCAAAGATGAATAAACTTTAAATTTGAATGAATATTTAAATAAATATCCAAAATAAACAGAGGAAAACAAATAAATTAATTATGAGTCATATTTTTTTATGTCCTTCAAAAAAGGGCTAGTTAATACCAAAACACCAGATTGAAGATTCTTATCATCCAGTTTTTGGTAGAAGGAGAAAAACGATAAATGATGCAAATGAAAATTATTAAATTTGTTTTAATTTATCATCCGATTAATTGATTTATTGTTTATTGTGACAGGCCTACTGACACCTATGGATTAGGTACAAAATGTCACTGAAGTTTATATGTGGGTGAAGGCAAACCAGGAGATACTTTGAAACAATCTAGTCTATGAAAGTTTGCTAAAATATGAGTTTCATTAATTGTAGCTGATGCACCAGTTTTAACTTTTTGCTTTCCATCTGCGGGTATTGTCAGAAGACGAGAAGAGTTCTTTGAACTGACCAAGAACAACCAGTTTGTTTGGGAGGATGACCATCACAGGGACCTCCTCAGGTGAACAACAAGACTGAATTTGAAAGGAGTAAATAAACTATTTACAGCAGGAGGTGGCTAATCTGGGATTAGTTTAGTTATTTCTTATATTGTATCACAATGTAGCCAGAAACCTAGTACATTATGTTTAGGTTTTATGTAAGAATGCAGAATCTGGATTAAATCTATCTGGATTAAATTTTTTCTTAACAGAAAAATCTGATCTGAAAAGTGTACTGTGCATTTGTATTTTTACCCTCTTTTTTCTGATACACCTAATTAAAAATGTAGGTCAAATATTCTTGAAGTTATGTTATACCATCACGTGACAGTGTTTATATTGTGTCCCTTCATCTCCCTCAGGTCAATGCTGATGACTGCATGTGACATCTCTGCCATCACTAAACCCTGGCCGGTTCAAAAAAGGGTAAAAAACAACAATCATCTACTCAGATTTACCTTTGTCTCT
>NW_015116557.1:33796-33998 GCF_001443285.1 Poecilia latipinna | reverse complement strand
GTGTAGAACTCAATACATTATCATAGTTTAAAAGAACTAAAATAATTATATTTAGTTGTCATAATATATTATTTTATAAGTATTCAAACAACTAACTTCATAACTATCAATGAATGCAATTAAAAGTCATTTAATGTATTTTCAAATTCAACTGAAATTGTGTCCTCAGTTTTTGTCAACACCGTCAGACATAGAAAGAATG
>NW_015116557.1:26764-28081 GCF_001443285.1 Poecilia latipinna | reverse complement strand
TGACTCTCTCCTCCTGCAAACCCTGAAATCAATTCCAGGAACAAGAAACATTCACCAAGTGCTAGCTCAGGGGAATGTCATCCATTGTAGGTTCCTTTCATGTTTTTGCGGAGAGCCACAGATTTGCAAGTGCTTCAGTCCCACCATTCACTGTTTTGGAAACACAACACAGGACCCAGATGTCCATGAAAGTTCAACCACTGCTAAAGTTCAGAATCCTCTGGAAATGCTGATGGAGGAAATGGAGAAGGAGCCCAGCAAGACACCTAAAGGAACAACAACAACAACCATGATTGATCCTAGTGATGTCCAAAGTGAAGACTGGCTTGTTGTGATGTATGATGGAAAGTGGTGGCTGGCTAAAGCCTTACAAATTGACAAAGGGCACAAAGATGTACAAGTGGAATTTTTTCATCCTCATGGACCAACTCTTAGCTTCAAGCAAAAACAAGGTCGTCGGCATGTCTGCTTTGTGCCATTTTCGGATGTCCTAGTTAGGCTGAGAAAACCATCCTCACCAGTCCGCACAAGCAGCACCAGGGGTGTATACCGCATTTCACCAGCTGTTATGGATTTTATTGAAGGAGAGTATGTGACACGTCTTTTGCCTGGGGATTAAATATACTGACTTTTAAGCGATTTAGAAAGATATGAATTAGTTCACAATATATTTCAAAAAGTTCTGTCTTGTATATTTTTGTTTATATTCATCTTTTACATTTTGATTGAAAATCGTCCTAGTTGATGACTTCAGTGACAAAGGTACATTCTCAAAAATGTAGATGTTCCTTGAAATCTAAATATGGTTATTTCATATTTTTTCTTCATATCTTCACATTCTACAACATTTCAGCATTGAATTCTTCTTAAATGTCATTTCAAGTTCAGTGTTTTCTTTTTACTTACTAGTTTGTCACCACCGTCAGTTCTGTGTCAACACCGTTGTGTGCCGTCAACTCTGTCAGATGTAGTTTATGTTGCATTTTGTTTAAAATATTTATTTTGTTTCTTGATAGGCATTTGTTTGTGAAATGTCTGAATTCATGTATTTGGTGCATATGTTTTTTTTTACTAATAAATGACACTGTTCATTGTGGTGATTACTTTCAAAATTGTTTTTGTATTGATTGAACTGGAGTAATTAAATACAGACTAAATAAATGTTTAAATTGTGGTATGATTAATTTCAAAAACATGGACATAATTAAAATAATTAAGACACCACAGAGCGTAAAAATATCAGTCATAAGTTCATTAAAAAATAATTTTATACCAATTTATTTTTTGTCTGAAGGTGTTGACAAAGTTCTCAGTCAG
>NW_015116557.1:19996-21294 GCF_001443285.1 Poecilia latipinna | reverse complement strand
GTAGACGAGCTGAGGGAAGGCAGAAGTTCTTCCTCTTTGTCTTTGCCTTTACCTTCATCTTTGTCTTTATCTTCATCTTTGCCTTGATCTTTGTCTTTGGGGTCTGAACCCAGCTGATGAGAGAAGTGCAATTTGAAGCCACATATTGATGGCTGACGGGTTGGTCCTCGTGCGCAGAACAGTCTTCTGCTCTGTGGCCTCAGCTCTTCTTCAGCTGCAGAGTTCTTTGTCCATCTTGATCTTGGCTCAAAGCTGCCTGTAGGATCCAGCCAAAGGTTCCTCTTTTGGACTCACCTTTTATAGGGTTTATCCACCCTATAAACATTGGCTAGCACTGTTGCTGTGCTTGTTTTATTGAATGACTGTTTGGACAGATGATCTCATATCCATCACGGTCTTGGAGACATGACGTGATCTTATGACTGATGGTTGCTCAACAGTTGTCTGCACATCCTTTTCTTTGGAAAGTTTAAGTTCAACAATAAGGTCTTGGTCATCTCTGCTCTCCCATTAGTTCCTCTTTTCCCCTATCCTTTCACCTACCATCTACCTCCAACACGACATCAGTGATCTTTAATTAGTTCAGTTCAATGTCAAAATCACATTTATAACCTTTTAGTTTCTCTGATTTAGCATTCATTTATAATATTATAATAACCATTACTTATTAGTTACTCTTATTATAATCATAATGTGAGTTATTACAGACGGTGTTCTGAAAAGAAACCAAGAATAATCTATTATTCTAATTAATTGATACCAAAGTTACAGTTACTTGTTTTACTTGTATTTCCGTAAGTGTAAGTATTCTTATAATTAAACCAATATTAATTTAAGTATTTTACTTTAGGTCTTATTCAATTACTCAAAATGTTTAGATTTCATTCTTTAAATCTTTTATGCTTTGAAATAAGGAGTAGTCTGAACTATTTTTATACATATGCAGGCTGGAAACTTACTACTTCTTTTGTCAGGAAACCTGCTCTTCCTGATGCTCAACAGTTCATGACTCTCTCTGTGTCTGACTATTATTTCTTATGATTAAATAGAAAAAGAACTAGAATTAAAGCAAAGTTTGCAGGACACAATAACACACAAAACCAGATTGATTTTATCAAAGTTTTACTCTACTGTTGGTTCTTGCTGTCACTTGTGTGATTAACTTTATGTATTGTTACTTTTAACCTAAAATCTCCAGCATGGGGAAGTGGGATGAGCTTGGGTTTTCTTGACTATGTATATATATATATCAGTGTTGTGGTACTCGAAGTTGGTCTTGGTCTTAAGACCGGTCTTAA
>NW_015116557.1:13567-13930 GCF_001443285.1 Poecilia latipinna | reverse complement strand
GACAGGTGTTATGTCATGTTTATGAAAGTGCCATGACAGTCTTATTCACCCCCCTTCAAATAAAGTGTTACCAAACATCTTAAGTTAGAATAAATAGATTCCACATAGCTCTTTACACAAATTGGTTGAATAATCTGAGATTCAGAAATTAGTGTCCTTTTGTGCATTTCCAAGTGCAACAATCTGTTCGTTAAACATGTTCAAAACGCTGGTCAAGTTTTGGCTATAGGTCTTTTTAGATATCTAAACCAATCTGTAAGAATGTATATGACTGTGTGGAAACTTGGAAATAATGAAACATTTTCACATTTCGTCACCTTCCTGAAATAATGGCCTAAGTCAGTGTTTCTCAACCTTTTTTGG
>NW_015116557.1:5302-7994 GCF_001443285.1 Poecilia latipinna | reverse complement strand
GTCACAATTGTGACAAATTTGGACTTGACTATAGCTACCACATGATTTTCTTATAAAAAAAAAACAAAACAAAAAACAGGAGGTGACGAGTCTTGGCGTATGAATCAACCTCTTCAGACTCTTGTGGTATTTTTCTCCATCTGATCACATCAGTCCCTTCTGCCTGTTTTTGAAGCCTGCAGCCAACAGTCCTGTCTCCCTCCATTCATTTAAAAATCAGACTGTCTGCCACAATCACAGCATGCACAGTCAAAAACGAAAGATCTAGGTCCAGGCATGTAAACACACATAGTGCTCTTAAGTACTGAGGAATTAATGGAAGTGGTCTCACCCCACCCACCCATGAGCTCCCACAAGACGCTGCATATGGCCACCAGACAGCAGTCCTCCATTGATGTTGGGATGAGCGGGCGTGAAGTCACTGCAGGCTAACTCCACCCACTCTCGGTGGGAGACACTTCAAGAGGAATCCGTGATGAGGGAGCCCATTTTAGCTCCACTTCACTCACACTCTTTCCAAGCTTTGTTTTCTGCTTGTCCTCCTTTGCTGCTCCCCGGAGGGGTCACCATTAGCTGACCCCTTTACATTTAGCAGAACACAACTGATTCATGATAATGAGAATGGAAAATGGAGGCAATCTGGACCAAAATTCTGGCTCTAGTCAGACCCTTGTTCTATTTTCCATTTGCTTCACTTGAGTGGAATATTTTTGGGAATGTTCCTTCTTGACATTCAAGGCCGTTCTTAAAGGAAATTAAATGTTGTAACTCTTATCATCCAAGTTGTTATGGATGGTAATGCTGTGGACAAGAAGGATCTCCACAGCTACTCATCCTAGCATCATTGCCAGACTGATTTGTTGTCTGTTTGGTAATGAATCTGAAGAGGCCTCTGACTGAAATCTGTACAATAATCTAATGACTGTCATGACATGGCAGAAGTGATTATGTTCCACCTCAACATGTCCTGAATGACACCATCAGCAAGGCTGGACTATCCAAGGGGAATTATGGGCACAGGTTTGGAGGCCATACCCATTTGGGACTCAAGAGAATTGCATAGTTTAAAGGTGGCAGTATTTTGTGTTTTCCAGGCACCTAGAGGCATTTTATAGTACAATCAAGTAACTATGTTAACTTTAGCTGTTATAAAAATTATGTATATATCAAACAAGACTTAAAAGAAATTTGACATTGTAATTTTACACCTTTAATTTGGGCTGGTGTCTCTTTAAAAACTCCTGCTCTTAACTCAGGCTTCAAGAAGTCAGGAATGCTGGACCACATGCATTATGGGAAACATTTAATGAAAACGCTCGCACTGTGCTTAGCTGCCACTTTTCAAAAGCAACTTCGACCCGTGGCAGGGGCTTGGGGGTGAAGAGTGCCCTCTCACAAAAGATGAAAATATTTCTCAAGATTGGATCATGTATTCACTGAGCACAAATAATATTTTTTTCCCTGAATATTTTCCATGAATGTTATTTGGAATGAACAAAAAATTAGTTCATTAATGGTTTATCTGACTGGAATCAACACAAACAGGTACAAGACTTCTAAACTGTTTTTTCGTTAGCACTGCTAATCCACCGTATTTGCTTTCTCCGCTTCTTTTTAAATTTGTCTGTCCGTACAGTCAGAAGAGAAACATCATAACTGCTCAAAAGTAAAAAGATAGTCCTTCCAGTTGCACAGTAAGAATAAAATATTAGTAAAAAGAACAAATCAGAATGAATTGGAGCTATTCCAGCATGGTGACAGTTAGAGCAGGGCAATTCTAGAACTCAACACACACAATCTCTTCATCCCACAGGTCTGCCCAAATGGCCATGTCCTCAGTCAGCAAAGTCTTCAATCCTCACCTTTCTCCTTGCACATATGAAATGTGACTTCCTGCATTTAGACTGCCTAGCAGCTGCTGTCAGTCAGACTGCTGATGACTTTTCACACATGGAGCCCGCCTCCAAGTCTCACTGAGAAAGGGACAGCCTGTCCACCGAGCGACCGAGTCAAAGTCATCGTGGCCTGAAATGACGGACAGAGCTGCTATATACATATATATAAGTGACAAGATTTTATTTTTGGCTCCATGACAACAAACTACTTTCTCCTTAACTTTAAGTTTTACCAGTTTGTTTTTTCTTTTTTTTACTTTCTCCTTCGACTAAAGTTGCATTTTAGAAAACAGAAACCAATCAGGAGAAGCATCTTTTCAGCAGACAGAGAAACAAAATTTCTTTACAGACTTCTTCCTGAGCTCAGACACTGGGGTCGTTACAGAGGTGTAGCATTGTTCTTCGACTTTTCTTATCTGCCTGTGCAGCAGAAGAGATGTTTTATAAAATCCCTCTGGGAATACAAAAACACTGGAACTTTAATGTCACCAAATGAATAAAAGAGAACTGTAAAGGGGGAAAGAGAGCAGTTGAGGGAGGTTGGTAAGATGTTTATACAAGGTATCCTCAAAACCAGATATGCAAATGGCCCTGTTCTAAAAAGATGTTCAATCAAATGTAAATTTCTTCAAAAATCAATGTTTAATATCTTTTGTAGGGTATTGAATATAGTGATGGAACTGCATGTGATATTCTTGTGATATTTGAATTATTTTTTAAAATTGTCCTCTTCAGATGGAGCTTTGCTGCCACCAGGTGGTAACAGCAACTCACTGCATGCTGTTGATGCTAAAAAG
>NW_015116557.1:0-1484 GCF_001443285.1 Poecilia latipinna | reverse complement strand
ATCAGCCTAGTTTTTCAGCATATTACTTGTGAACATTGAAGACTTTCCCATCGTCTGTCGTGTTTTCGGATCTTTTTCAGTGTAACATCTGGCATAATAAAACTTACCGCCTGTGTGTAGATCATACTCATGCTTTCATGCCTTGTGTGTTGATTCAGGGTGATCACACACTCTTTGATGTTTTCAGCTTCAGGATGACCTGGCTGCAGCCAAAGTTAGCAAGCCGGCTCCTCCCGCCACAGATGCTTCCCAGATGCAGACCTATTTTTCCCGCAACAGATCTACGCCAACCATGTTCCCTCGATAATGACCCCATTAGTTTCTCAGGAATGTTTTGGGGTTTCCACATGGTGGTCGGGGTCGGGGGGTTCTTAATGATGCATCAACTCACCTGACAAAACAATCACATTTAATGTGTGTGGTCACCAAGGTAGCAAATGAGCACTTACACTCACCTGCAGCATAATTTGATTATGTATGACCAATTTAGTTTTGCAAATGGAGATGTGTGTGTTCAGCTGGAAAAATCTACACAATTATAATGGCAATTAGTCAAAGGTGGAAACCATTTTAAAGTAGAAATATTCACATTAGGGCGCTTATATATTCTACCACTAGTAACATTCATGCATGTTTTTACTGAAAGAGTCAGTGTTGGAAACTTTTCAGTTTGTGTGCATAGTCATAACAGATGAATGTTTACTTCTAGATTTAGTGATGCACAATTGGTGCATAGCAATAAAAATAGTAGACATAATCAGAGCACATAAAGCTAGATCAGGAAGACAAGAAAGACATTAAAATACTAATAGTTAAATTTAACCATCACATAAAGAAACGTTACAATTTAATGACTAAAAAGGATGATATTTCCTTTAACTTTCTTTACATTGAAGAATCTATACAGATCTATACAAGTGTAGATCTGAGCACACAGTGAGAGAAAGTTCTTTTGACTCTGTTTATGGCCTTTAACCTCATTTGAGTAGCAATCTCTAATCTCTAATTTTGCATGTTTTGACCAAAAACAATGGCTTTGACTTTTCAGGAAAATGTATTGAAGAAGTTCTCATCCATTCACTCATGCTTGCAATAGAGCTTTGGAGCTGACGTCACAGCGTATGACGATTACGTCGCTCGGCACCATGTTTGCAGCCCACAGACCAAAACAAACTAGTCAGAACACCGGTGTTTTCATTGTATTACCGACCGCAGCAAAGTTGTTTTGCAAATTGGTTACTGGATATTCGCCCTCCGCGGAGTAAGGGACGTTCAGCTCAAGGTTGATCCAATTTATGAACGCTAATTTTGGCCAGCTGTTCTCTATCGATGCCTCCTGAAGCGCTCGGAACAGGGCCGTTCAGAGACCACTAAAGGGGCAGGTGCTCAAAAAAAAAAGGGGCACATCTAACTGCATTCTAGGACAGAATATTAACAAAGCTGCACAGCTTTCAGAGTTTAATAAACAATGATAAATAACAAAA
>NW_015116556.1:32980-34009 GCF_001443285.1 Poecilia latipinna | reverse complement strand
AAAAAAAAAAAAAAAAAGAAAAGTAAAACGACGTTTTTTGTCTCGGCTTCTGTTGTCTGGAAAACCTCAGCATCCTCACTGCACTGACCCAGTCTCTGGTCAGAGGTGGATTCTGATACGCTGCAACACAGACCAACCCAGCAGGGCAGCTGGAGAGGCTCCGCCCCCTGGAGAACAGAACCTCACATATCAAGTTTTATTGAAATGTCCAGTTTCATCTAAAATGACAAAGAGACCTGATGGAAACACCCAGAAGCAACTTTAACACGCAGAGGGGCCAGGAAACCACAGAAGAAGAGCTGGAGGACTGACCTGGATGGTGGGGTAGCTCATGGAGTGAGTGATCCTGACAGGCCGGCCGCAAACCGTCGCCGTCACGTTGCCGTTGTAGAACTTAGCCATGTTGACGGCTTCTGCCTCCGTCTCAAACTGGATGTAGGCCTGAGGAAGAGGAGAAAGAGAAGCAGAACCATTTAAAGTTGCTGACTGTCGTCTCCTTCAGGCATTTAAACATCCGATTTTTTTGTGGAGCGCTGCTGCCACCTACTGCAGCTTTAGGGAACTGCTGTGGTTTTACTCAGCAGGGGGTTAGCTAGCAGTGGCTAACAGACATTTCCATCATGGCTGCTGCGTTCTGTAAGAAACAGTTTATATGTCAGAATGAGCCTTTATGTTTACATGTGTCAGAAAATCTAAATTTTCTTAAATTAATTGCTGAATTAGTTTTGGACAAACCTGAATACTGTGGGAGCTTTGAATGTTATGCAATAAGCTAACTAGCATGAGCTAAGCTTATGTTAGGCCAGAGGTTCCCAAACTATTTCTGCCCCCCCCATGGATTACAAATGGCTGTCTGGTTGAACGATGTGTGTGAGCGAAGGGGGGAGGATTCTCAGAGACTCCCTGATATACTCAGCCCGGCTCCAGACGAACGGGGGGGATCGACTTTTTGGGGGCAAAATGAATATAATGATAATAAAGATTAGCCTACAAGCTACTTGTTAAGCTTAAGGCTCTGTATTGATATTA
>NW_015116556.1:26033-27434 GCF_001443285.1 Poecilia latipinna | reverse complement strand
GAGAGGCAACGACAGAGGCAACCAGAGAGGCAACGACAGAGGCAACCACAGAGGCAACCAGAGAGGCAACCAGAGAGGCAACGACAGAGGCAACCAGAGAGGCAACCAGAGAGGCAACGACAGAAGCAACCAGAAAGGCAACCAGAGAGGCAACGACAGAAGCAACCAGAGAGGCAACCAGAGAGGCAACGACAGAAGCAACCAGAGAGGCAACGACAGAGGCAACCAGAGAGGCAACGACAGAGGCAACGACAGAGGCAACGACAGAGGCCCCAGCGGTGTGATTGTTCTGATCCGTCGGCTTTAGATAATCAACAATAAACTATAACATGTTTTTGCAGCTAATCTGCTCCTGCAGTGAAAACAAAAACAAGCTATGCTTAGCCTGGCGGGGCTAGTAAAGCATGGCGGGCTGCCAGGCTTATAAAAAAGTGGGGAAACCCTGATTAGTTAGCGGTTCTACTGCTAACGAATAGAAACCACAAGAAGGAAGGGAAGCACCAACTAAACCATTTACAGCAGATCAGCTCTTCTTGAAGCTGTGCCGTTTCACACCTTCATCGCCGTGGAGACGGCTTATCTATGGTGTCAGAGACGCTTATTCAACACAAACTGCTGCACAGGCTCTGAGCACAGCAGAAAACCCGGAGCGGAGCCGAACCGGCTGGCGGCTGGGCGACCTTACCTCGGGTCTCAGATCCAGAACCAGATGTTTGACCACCTTCCCGAACGGCTTGGCCAGCGCCAGCATCTCGTTGCGGTAGTTGTAGCCGCGCCTGAAGCCCAGGATGTTGACCACCCTCATGCCCTGGAGGGAAACAGGAAACACTTGACCTCAGACAGGAAGGGGGCGCTGTGGGGTCAAGCTTGGGAGCAAGAGTTCGAACCAGACGTACCCCTTTCCTGGTGTTGTCTGCAGAAAAGAAGGAAAAGAGAAAAAAACGAGCATCAGGTCTAATCTGATTGGCTGCTGAAACGCCTCAGTGACCTGATCACCAACCGATGCCGTCGTCGCCCTCGTCGCCGTCGTCTTCATCCAACTCGTCCAGGGTCACAAAGTCCTCCATGTTCTCTAGGAAGCTCTGGTCAAACTGGAACCACAGGGATCCGGATCAGAACCAGCTGGTCAGACCCAACAGAACCTCCACACTTGACTCACCTCGTCTCCATCATCTGGTGCTTCAACGCTCTCTTCTTCTTTGGTTTCTGGATCCTCTGCAGGAACTCCAGCCTCCTTCTTAGCCCCACCCTCTGTGATGTCATCATCACTAGAGTCCTGGTCAGAGCAATGATATAATTTAGGCTTGTTGCAAACGAATATTTCAGAAATCAAGTAATTTATCAATTATTTTTACAATTAGTAAAACATTGGTAAAACTTCCATAACAGCAGAGTTACTGT
>NW_015116556.1:18804-20702 GCF_001443285.1 Poecilia latipinna | reverse complement strand
CACCAGCCCCCCCTCACACACGTTGTTCAACATCTACCAGGTCTGTAACGTCATGATGCGCTCCGCCTCCCATTAGTGGCGAATGGCATGAAATTACTTTTCTGGTTTGTCCGTAAATTAAAAATTGAGCTGCAACTTTGCAGGCTAGTGGAGGTGTTGTCAGTCGGCTGCCATGGCAACAGTAGTGCAGTTAGCTTAGGATGACAGAGTGAGAAAAACAGAATCTGAGTGGTTTTAATTTGTTTTTCTGTGTTATTTTCTTTGTTCTGGCAGCTAACAGCTACAGTGGGTAACAGCTACAGTAGCTGGCTAACAGGCGCGATTTCATTCTTCTAATAATGCGATTATTTCTCCTGCTGATGCTGAGATGATCTCCAGGTTTACCTGGACTACTTAGCTGTCTGAATGGAATGACAGTTCTCATCAAAAACGTCAGAGCTCAGCGCACACCATCTCTGTCTCATCGGTGCCATTACTGTGAATGAGCTACAGATATGAATCGCGGTACTATTGGAGACGACAAATAGCCCTCTCATATGTTTCAAACGGTTTTCAAATACGTCTCACGGATCCTGAACGGGAAGCAGTTGTTCGGACTGCTTTTTTTCATCAAAACTGAGTGGGTGTCTCATGAAGATAGAAATCCTTCTCCACCTCTCTGTCTCTCTCTCTCACACACACACACACACACACACGCCAGTTGGCTGAGGATTAATCACTATTGCAACAGAATACAGAGAAAGGCAGAGCTGCTGGTTTGGACTACAAAGATGGCTGAACTCTCAGTTACTACAGGGAGGGCTGAGCTGGCAGAACTACAAAGATGCAACCTTGACTACTCTGTCCTAAACTGACAATCACTTTGAACTGTCAAAATAAGAGCAACACATACCCTACAAAATAAAAGGGTATTTTTCACACTGGGTAATTGGTGTTTTGGGAACTATATAACTGCTTTAACCCAACCACTGTTACACATGGGAATAGTGTGGCCTTTTACAATTAAGCTTACTGAAAGTTTCAAAATAAAAGCCTCTTTAGGCGGTGCAGTAATATTAGCCCTTTCCACAAAATAAGTATTTAACTATTTTGTTTCTCTTTATTTCTTTCTATAGCATTAGCATTTTCCCTAAAATTAGCTTTTTGCTAATTTTCTTACTTATTAGCCATGTTTAGCACACTGAATGGAGAAAGTCAATGTAAGACAACATGCTAGTGACTGACAGCATTTAGGCTAATGTAACAGAGAAAAGCTTGTGTGTGTCTGTGAGTTTTGATCAAAATGATTGTAGAGTTGTATGTGTTTATGAGATTTTTGATCAATGCGTTTGTTTGGAGCCACCTAGTGGTGGGATGAGTGACTGCATGCAGCGGGTCCGTCAGGCTCCCCCTCCAGGTTGGTGCCACTGGTGGAGGAAGGTGCGAGAGAGGCAGCTCTTCACGTCTTTTTTTTACTTAGGGTCATATTTTTCTAGTTCAACAATTAAAGTACTGTAAGAATATTTAACATCTACAAATATAATTTGTAAAGTTTTTCTCGTGGTTGGGCTGGAAAAATGTGACCCAATGAGTGGGAGCTGGTGTTGGTGGCTGACCACTCGGTCACGGCGCTGCGTCTCTTTTTTCAGCCTGTCGGACCACTCGGCTGCAGTCAGTCACACTGTGAGGAGTTTTTATTCTGTATTGTAGGTGACCAACAACCAGACAAGAAAAGTTACACTGGTGCCGTGACTCTGATTGCTGATCAGCTTGATGCTGTTCCCCAGGTTGCTGTCGTCTACCTACAAGCTACCTCTTCACTTCAAGACACCTGGGCCACAAGGTTAAAGGACTGAAGGCAGAATATTGGCTTCATTGCCAATAAGTGACTGATTTTTATTTGAGTGTGTTTTATTTTC
>NW_015116556.1:10227-12643 GCF_001443285.1 Poecilia latipinna | reverse complement strand
GATTATGATCGGTGACCGATCGATCGGCACACCTCTAACAAGCAGACTATTTACTTTAAAATCCTTTTTATTGCAATAATATTAGCATGATAACCCCTCAGGTCAGACGGTTTTTCATATTTCCTGTCAGCCACTGGAATTTTTGGATGAGAGCCATTTTTCAAAATGGCCACCATTTTTGAACCTTTTAAAAGAATTATTGTCATAAAATGTTCCCCATCTTTTAATGAAGTTTTTGTCTCATGTTTTCCTCTTTGGTCGTCATGTTCACAAAACTTCAAAATGCCACAGAATCAGAAACTGAGGACTTTATTGTTAGCGAGCCTTAATGGTTAGCGTTAGCTTCTGATCATTTTTATGTGGTTAGCAGTTTAGTATTAGCAGAGCTAAGATTCTTGTTTATCAAATTAGTGAAGCTAACTTTTTGGTTAGCTGTGCCTAAACATGGTTTCTATAAGATTTGTATTCATTAACGATAAATATTGGCAAACTCAGTGCAAAAATAAATTATCCTTGATAAACATGGCAGCCATCTTGAATTTTTTCAGCCACTGACGTTTTTGGGGTTTTTTAATCATTAAAGTTCTTTTCCAAACAATAAAATCAGAGGAGCTGAATAAAAGCCGACAGTTTCAGGAGGAACACCTGGACCTCAGCTGAAGCTCCGCCCCTCTTTTGTCCCGGTCCGGTTCCGAGGCGGTTCTGATGGTTACCTGGTCAGTGAGGAACAGGTGCTTATCCACGGTGCCGAAGCGTCTGGCGATAGTCAGCAGCTCCTTCTTCTGATCGTCGTCTTTGGGCAGGTTGGCGAAGAACACCACCTTGCTGCCGTGGCCGACCACGTCCCTGGAGGGCCGGTCCGCCGCTGGGTCCGCGCCCCGGTGGGACTTCTGCACACAGAACAGGCGTGAGTCCGGTTCCGGCGGTTCCGGAAGTCCACCTGTCGGACGGCAGCGTTACCTCGATGACCATGAGCCTCTGGGACAGGTAGAAGGTGACGGGCTTCCCATACAGCTTGGTGGGATGCTGCTTGTAGAAGGCCACCATGTTGGCCGCCGCTTCGTGGCTCTCCATCTCCAGGAAGGCCTGAGGGGCGAAACGCAGCGCTGCCAACCGGGCCGGACCGGACCTGGCCGGACCGGATCCGACCGGACCGGGTCGGGGACCGGGACCAGTACCTTGTTGGACAGGATGAGGTGCTCCCGCAGGCGGCCGAACGTCTCGGTGAAGGCGAACAGCGTCTTGTTGCTCAGAGGTTTCCTGTCGTACTTCACCACCACCACCCTGCTGCGGAGCTGAGGACGACACCAGAACCGTCAGACGGAGCGGGAACAGAACCGGGTCGGCGGACGGAGATCCGACTCACCGTGTTCTGGCCCATGGGGAGTTCGGAGCGGCCGCGGCCTCCTGCAGACAAACAGAACCGGTCAGAACCAAGGAGACGGAACCAGACCAGCTTCCCGTCAGGACGTCTCACCCCAGCTGGAGGACATCCCGCCTAGCGGTCCGGAGGACATGGGCGACGGTCCCAGCAGGCCCGCAGACAGGTTGGGGCCGTCCCTGCGACCCAATGACAGCCAGATGTTACCAACTTGGACTAGGACACTGGGAGACTGGAGTCTCTCTGTGTGTGTGTGTGTGTCTCCTACCTCCTGCCAGGCTCCCAGTCTGGGTACCTGAAACAACATGACAGCCATCAGAGACCACCACAGCTCCCAGTTCCCCCTCTGAACCAGTCAGACTGCTCCAGACATCACCATGGCAACAGCATCACTGTGATAATGCTTTCTGTTTGAGAGTCGCTGCTGAGGGCCAATAGACGACATTTCTAATCTATTCATGCACCTTTTGAGAAATCAACAGGAGATATGAAGGACATTAAGAATAAAGTTATTAACAGCAGATTCTTAAAGGGCCAGAATGATGGATTTTCCAGCTACATAGTGTCAAATTACATCATAATCCAGTCACTATGTCACCTTCAGTTGTTATAAAATGTTTTATACATCAAATATGATTTAAAAAGAATTTGACTTCCTGATTTAACATATTCAAATTGTTCCTCCGTCTCTTTAAAAACTCCTGTTTCTCCTGAAGCTCCGCCTCCAGGAAGTCGTCCCAACATGACTCCTCTTTAACCCTTTAATGTTTTACCAGCATTGCTCCGAGCAGCAGCTCTTATAACGACCTCAGCAGGTGTTTGCCAATTGCTGCTGGCTAGTCTGGAGGAGCTGAGAGGAGGAGGAGCTTCACCTTGAAGGCGGGGCTAGGCCCACCAGGCGTTTAGCAGCTGAATGGTTGCCATGGAGATTAATGGACTTCTCAAGCATGAAAAAATCAGAGCAAAAAAACATGATGGAAAATCAAAAAGTTGGTTTTATGTAACACCGGCCCTTTAAACAACAATTTGACCTTC
>NW_015116556.1:0-7322 GCF_001443285.1 Poecilia latipinna | reverse complement strand
GACATCACCATGGCAACAGCATCACTGTGATAATGCTTTCTGTTTGAGAGTCGCTGCTGAGGGCCAATAGACGACATTTCTAATCTATTCATGCACCTTTTGAGAAATCAACAGGAGATATGAAGGACATTAAGAATAAAGTTATTAACAGCAGATTCTTAAAGGGCCAGAATGATGGATTTTCCAGCTACATAGTGTCAAATTACATCATAATCCAGTCACTATGTCACCTTCAGTTGTTATAAAATGTTTTATACATCAAATATGATTTAAAAAGAATTTGACTTCCTGATTTAACATATTCAAATTGTTCCTCCGTCTCTTTAAAAACTCCTGTTTCTCCTGAAGCTCCGCCTCCAGGAAGTCGTCCCAACATGACTCCTCTTTAACCCTTTAATGTTTTACCAGCATTGCTCCGAGCAGCAGCTCTTATAACGACCTCAGCAGGTGTTTGCCAATTGCTGCTGGCTAGTCTGGAGGAGCTGAGAGGAGGAGGAGCTTCACCTTGAAGGCGGGGCTAGGCCCACCAGGCGTTTAGCAGCTGAATGGTTGCCATGGAGATTAATGGACTTCTCAAGCATGAAAAAATCAGAGCAAAAAAACATGATGGAAAATCAAAAAGTTGGTTTTATGTAACACCGGCCCTTTAAACAACAATTTGACCTTCCGGTTCTGAACCGGGACCCGGCTCCGGTTCTGAACCGGGACCCGGCTCCGGTTCTGACTCACATGTCCAGCAGGCGGCGTCGGTTCTCCGCATGGCGCAGGCCGGCTGTGTGATGGTTCCACTCCTGCAGGCAGAGAGAGCGTCGTTAGCAGCAGAACCCAGATCAGTCGCTTCAGAACCTCTGAACAGAACCGGGTTATGAGAAGAACCCAGAGCAGCAGGACCGTTCTGCTGTGGCTGGTAAAGGTCCAATCGGCCAGTTCTGAGCTGCTCCGGGTTCTGGAGGAAAAGCTGATCGTGGTTCCGTCGGTCCGGATCCCAGCAGAACAAGAGGCCGAGGCAAAGCTGCCACTCTGACCGGGCCGGACCAGAACCTGGAGCAACCGGCGCTAACTGGGATGAAGGAGCCCAGAGCGGATGAAGCTACCTGGAGCTGCAGCCCCTAGAAACATGGGGGGGAGACCCCGCGGCAGCTGACAGCTCACACATTAACAGTTAGAGAAGCAGTGGGCGTACTCACCATGGAGGAATGAACGTCAAAGTCACAAAGAGAGCACACGTGGGGGTACATGGGGGGCGCGACCCCCAGGAAGTCCTGGATCTTCCCGCTGGAAGGCGCGCCCATCCTCCTCTGCATGAACAGGGGGTCTGACGACACCCCCATGCCGTAGCCGGACCCCGACCCCGAGCCGGAGCCGTAGCCGTCCCGCATGGAGCCGAAGCCAAAGTCTCCGGAGGACTGGTTCCGAGCCTGACCCGGAGACGGGTCCCAGCCGTCCCGTCCTCCGCGGAAAGCTGCTTCTGAGGCCGCCGCCCCGCGCTCTCCTGCCGCCCCCTTGCGGCTCTTCAGCTGCATCAGGATGCGTGGCAGCGTTTCCATGGTGATGTCCTCGTCAGGGATCTGGGCCAGAGCGTCCAGGTCAGAGGGCGACAGGCCCAGACTGGAGAACAGCTTCATGTGGCGCCCAAGAGGCCCATCGCCGCCGCCGCCGCGCCGGGTCATCTGGCCACCGCCACCATCCAGGCCCTCCATCCCGCCCATCCCAACACCCGAGGCCCCGCCCCCCATCTGGCGGCCGGGAGCCTGCTCGGCCATGTTAAAGTTGAGCCCCCGCCCCACGGAGAACGGGGTCTGGGCTCCGTCGGCCTGCTGAGCCATGACCTCAAGCCAAGCGGCCGAAAGGCTGAAACTCCTCTTCTCCGGAAGAAGCTCGGCGTTCTGCTGAGACACAACGAAGCAGAGACAACCTTCAGAAAGACCCAGAGACCGGCTGGGGGCCGACGCTCCGGCGCCAAGGTCAAGAGTCAACCAGAGCCAAGGTCAAACCCTGCAGACAGCCGCTGCAGCGCCGGTCGGCGCGTCTTCAGCATCGACTCAGCGCTAACCAGCTGGAAACGTCTAGAACACTGAAAACTCCTGCTCCCAGCTGGCAGTTCCTGGATCACCTGACCCGGCTCTACAGAACCACAGTTACAGCTCAGAGATTCAAGACACACGAGAAAAGTCAAGAAATTCAAACTGAGAATCTAAACGTGTGGTAGTCCTAAAGTCAGGAAAACAAGCAAGCAGGAGGAATAACCCCGGCTGGTTCCACTGACCCCGTCCTAAGGCCCCTCTCCACCAGGCTGCCTCTAACCGGTTCTGTACCAGTTTGGTCCCGGCCAGATTCACTTCCCATTAGTATATCCGGCGCGGTTCTGCCCGGCTGTTCACAGACCGTGGTTCCTACTTCAGGGGTAGCACTAACTGCACCTAGCCAGGTACAGCACCGAGGCAATTTGATTGGCTGCTGGCCGCCTTCACTGATTGGCTGGTGATTTACGTCATGCTGCTATCTGCTACCAGAGCTGCTCAGTACGGAGGAGCGGTAGGTTTAGCAGCAGAATGAAGTAGCAGCTCTGAAGAAGACAGAATGGAGAAGAGAGAAACGCTGCAGCTGCTCAGCTTCCTGACGGCTGCAGTTTGAAAGACCAGAACTAAATTAACTTGTCATGTCAGTTTTATTTTCCCATTGATATAAAACAATAAATAAAGTTCATGCGTGGCTATTGGTTTACATCATTTGTCCGCATTACATAAATCCAAAAGGATGTATATTTAAAAAAATAATAAAGTGCCAGAAAGTAATTAAATTCATATGTATAGTGAAATAATCAGCTGAACCGGGTCTTCTTATGTTTGGGCCAGAAATGCATTTCTACAAGATAAAAAAAAATATCTGGATTTATTTGGGTCAATCAGAACCAGGAGGTTCTTCATTCCTGAGAGGAGAGCCGACCCCAGCTGCCGCTGCTCACGGCCCACCCGCTACCTGGGGTAGAACCAGACCGAACCGGACCAGGTATTAACCGGTTAGAGGACGACCTGCCGGTGGAAAAACGCTTTTAGAGAAACTAAACCTGGTAACTTTCTGACTCTGGAGCATCGCCAGCAGCGTTTTGAAGGAGGAAGATGCGAGTTAAATTCCTGCTGCTCCAGTCAAGATCACAGGTTGAGACATAAAGCTGCTATTATTATTATTATTATTATTATTATTATTGAATTCTAACAGAACTGGCTTGGTTCTGGTTCTGGCTTGAGGATTTGTAACCAGACTCCAATAGAACCAAAAGTCTTCGGGTCAATCTGACCCTTTGACCGATTTGCTGCCAGTTCTCCATGTCTATAAACCTTTGCATATCCTCTCTGTTAATACTCACCATTTAAATGAAAATATATAACTAGAGATAAAAAAGAAATACTCCAGCCTGAAACCAAGGAGACTCATCCTGCTGATATAGATACTGGAGTCAGGAAACCACAATCCAATCCATAAAGCATATTTAAAAAACTATACGTTTACCCAAAGTGCTATACAGTAAAAGCAGATAAAAACATACAGCAAACAAAATATAACGTACTAAAAAGAATACAAATGTATAAAATAGAAAACGACAGACTCGCATTGCGTGAAATGTCACTGAAAAGAAATGAGACAAAAACAGCAACAGAAGACGCTTGCCTAATATTTAATGGCAACTTATTCACCAGGGCCGAGCAACAAAAATATAGAAACTTAAATTCAATAATCGATGGATAAAACCGTAAATCAACTCTAGAATCCATATATGTTCATTTTAAGGTGAATAAAGTCTGAAATATTTCCATAACTCAGCGGTAGAAAGCAAATCTGTTCGGTGTAAGCTGACCGTTAGCTTCCTGCTAAGATAACGTCCGGAAACATAGCAGCAAATAAAAACAGTTTAAAAGTCATCGAGTCATTTCTCCTTGAATTACATAAAATCTAATCACTTCAGCGAACAGTGGAAGAAATTTAAAAAAAAACAACTCAATAATAAAAAAGGTTTAAAAGTTTAGCTTTAATAACAGAAGCTAATGTTAGCTTTGGACGCTAACACAAGGCATTATTTCCCGCTTTTGGGCAAAAAAATCCTTTCTAAAAACCCGAACCTAAACCCAATGGTTCCATGTCATTACTGCTTCATTGTCATTAAGCAGAAACACAGTAAATGCATGCGCTTTATGGATTTATTAACTTACCACAAATTTTCGAGACAAGACGCGGATTAGCCACGGCTGATGCTACTTCTTCTTCGCCTTTGGCGTTACACCACTTCCTGTTAGCGCCCCTGCTGGAGTCTTCCCACAACAGCCTTTTCTCCTCTACTTTACGGATGCTGGGACACCCCTAAAACAGTCTAAACTCGTCCCTGGACTGGCTTTATTCTTGATCTGAGAACGTTGACATCTTCTTTTTACATCGGTCATATCATGGTTCACCCGTGGATCTGACCGGATCTTAGAGGTGTTCGGGTACCGGCTGTTACGCTGTTTGAAACTGTGTGCCAACCACGCCCACCCGCCGCACCATTTGTCTCTCCGGAGGTGAAATAGTGCGGAGCCGTTGTGTTGACCTACTTCTGCCGTGGCGTTTGCCAGCACCAGTTAGGGTTTGAATCTGAGGTCGTAGGCTCATTCATCCCACAGTTTCCTTCCTCATGTATCACTGAAACAGCCTCAGATATATTTTAACTCATCGAGAAGATTTGATCAGGTCTACAGATATTTAAATGTTTTCTTCTAACTTATTATCAGGAACTCCATGTTCTATTTCCTAACAGATCAAACGGACCGTGAAGGCAGCATGCCCCTCCAGCCAATCAGAAGGCAACCCTCAGTGACATAGTAGATGTAAACAAACAGAAGCTAAGCAGCCATTTCGGTTCCGGAGGAGTTTTTCTGCTCTTTGGGCGTTGGAGAGTTTTAGCGTCGAATAAATTAGTTCGCTGGGTGTTAAAAGGTAAGAAGCGGAGTTAGTGGAGGTTCTGACCTGGTTCTGGTTCTGTGTTCTCAGGCTAGCTGTGTGGGTCCCCTGCCCCTGGTGAGTCAGCGGCCCTCACGGCCAGCCTGGCCGCCCGGGGCGGCCTGACTAACGGCCACCTCCTTCACCCGTCCGCAGAGACATGAAGGACCCGACCATCGGAACCACCCCCACCCCCACAGGTACCGGAGAGGTCGTCCTCAGCAGCCAGTTCGGTTCCGAGGAGGATCCGTTTGCGGAGTACATGTGGATGGAGAACGAGGAGGAGTTCAACAGACAGGTGAATAACTGGAGCCGGTGTTTAGACCCGCGGTGCCGGTTCCGACTCGGTACAGTCAGCTGGTTCAGGTTCTGAAGGAATTTGGTGGCGCCAGCAGTTTTCTCCATGTTAAATCTGATCCAGAACCGTCTAGAGTCTTGGATTCTGGTCCCTTTCCTAACTAAGTTGGACCGGCTGTCAAACCTCTGGGTCGGGCTTAAGCCGGGTCCTGCTAGAACCTCCTGGACTCCAGAGGTTTCTAGTTTTTCTCAATGTTCGATCAACATCCAGAACCCAACCCAGTCACAATGGTCGGGTTCTGTAGAAATGCACCGATGTGAAAAACCGAACGATACTGATATTTATATTGCTGTTATGGCCGATATTTTCCATGCCAGATCTTTCTCCCACAGTCCTTTGCTGCATCGTCATCGCGTTCATTTGAAGATAACTGATGCATCATGAAGCATTTGAAGAGAACTGACCCAGTTCCATTTAAAGACCCAGTTCTGGTTAAAGACCCTGAAGTCAGTGAAGCCAAACTTACTTTATTTATATTTGCTTAACTCGACAACTTGAAAAACTTAATAAAAGAAGTGGGATATATTTCAGCTGGCTCAAACGTTTAGTTTGTTTAGTATGCAGTTAGTTGATTCAGGGTGGGAATATTTTACAGTTACTGAAGCTGAAGAATAGAAACCAGAAGCTCTGAACACGGTCTCTCTGCCTGCCTGGTTCTGATCGGTACTGACTGGTCCCGGCCCAGGTGGAGGAGGAGCTGTGGGAGGAGGAGTTCATGGAGCGCTGCTTCCAGCAGATGCTGGATGAGGAGGAGCAGTGGGAGTGGTTCATCCCGTCCAGAGACCTCCCCCCCGGCGGTGTGACTCAGCTGCAGGACCAGATCAGCCTGCTGGTTCTGGACCCGGACATTCGCCCCGACACCTCTGACCTGGAAGTGGTGGTGAGTTGAGCCAATCGGGAGCCAGGAACGCCTTGGGGGCCCGCCTCCTGTCCCTGACTCCTTTTCCTCCTGCAGGTGAGGAGCAGCCTGAATCCAAACGCCAAGGAGTTCACCCCGGGGATCCAGAAGCACAACCTGTGACCCCTTAGCTCCACCCCAGCCTCTCCCCAGCCTGCTCTGTGACATCATCAGCAGGAAGTCCGCCGTTCTCCAGCCGCCGCTTGGACCTTCAGCCTCACCTGTTGCCAAAGTTCTGCTGTCGCCTCGCATCTCTTCTCACCACGTCTGCTGCCTCCCCTGGGGTCGCCTGGGGTCACCTATCTGTCTGTCTGTTTGAGGAAACTCTCTGAATGTAAACCAGCTCCTTCCTGTTTCTGTCACCTGTTCTCCCCTGAACCTTTGGAACCCGCTCCAGAACGACCTTCAGGTTCTGTCCTGACTCTCCTCACCTGACCAGGTGTGATGCAGCCTGATCCAATCAGAGTCCCACCCGACCTGGTTCTGTCAGTCTTTCCTCTCGTTTTTTCCCTGAATCCTTTGCGTGGCTCTGCTGCTTTACTTCCTAACGTCTTTAAACTTTTTCTAATGTTCTGTAAAAAAAAGTCTGATAAAGAAAAATATGTAAAAAAAAAAAAATCTATTTTTTCTTAAAGTAGTGATGAAAATAAATGTTTATTGAGGAAAAGCGGCTGGGTCTGGTTCTGTCCGCCGGTTCTGTCCGGCACCCTAAATGATTAGATATTGGCCCATTTTCACTCGTTAATCAGTTATTTGGGGAAAAGGATGAGTGCACCTTTCAGTGCTGTCCAGCAGAGGGCGCTGTTGTCTGTGGATGGACCTGGACCTTCAGAATCAACTCCGGCCCATCGGGCCTCAGTGAATCAGATGAACTTATGGTTCTGTAAAAAGACGTTTGTTCCAGGAAGAGGTACAAAAACGGCCAAACATAGAAAAGCATCAGAAAGACTAAGTCTGCACTGCAGACACGGTCACACTCAGTCAGTTATCTGGACTAAAACAGGTTTTTAAAGGAAGAAACTTTAAAAAAGAAAAAAAAGCTCCTTCTCGGTTAGTTTCTACGGATCCTCCAGGGAATGTGGGGATTATTTTTCT
>NW_015116555.1:48996-51755 GCF_001443285.1 Poecilia latipinna | reverse complement strand
GCCCTTCTCAAGGAGACTCGTTCCAGAACCAGAACCATGCGTCGAGGTGAGACCGACTATTTCTAGCCGGAACCTCTCAGCCTCACACACTAGCTGCGGTTCCTTCCCCACGTCCCAAGAGCCAGCTTCTGCAGCCGAGGATCAGACCACCAGGGTCCCCTCCCTCGGCTGCCGCCCGTAACACATTGCACCCGACCCCTTTGGCCACGACTGTGAACGTGTCCGGGCGAGGGAACACCAGATCCAAAGTTATTTTCCATCATAAGGGGACTTCAGGCTGCGCTTTCCCTGGTTCCTCACCTCGGACCTGTCTGCCTTGGGTGACCCTACCAGGGGCATAAAGCCCCAGACAGCATAGCTCCTAGGATCATTATATATATAACAATAAAACTAATCGTGTTTCATTAATCCTATAACCTACATATTATTTCCTACGGAAGAAAGTTGGAGCCACTAAAAAACTGACTTGACATTCACCAAAAATCCGAATTTATCGACAAAAGGAAATTCTTAGAAAAGTCTGCTCCCCCCTCTGTGATACAGAGTAAAACCGAAACTTTAGTCCTACCCGTAGATAAATGCTGCTGTGCGTTGGGAAACGTAAACATGACACAGCAGCAGAGCGCTAACATAGCCAGGCTAGCAGAGCTAACCGAACCCCGTTACAAACTCACCTGGTTGCTAGCGCCTTCCGCCAATCTCTCTAAACATCCGATCACGTCCCGCTTCCAGCAGGGAGCCAAACTTCTTCTCACACCCGCCTACCAGGCCCAATTCGCGGCTGACACGCTGCTCAGCAGCTGGCTCGTCATCTCCGTCCGGCAGCGGGTGGAGGAGCCCTGACTGGATGGCGGTGGACGCAAAGCTAGCTCCGCTTGTTGCGCAGCGGCTGAAATCACAATCCGGTCGTCAGAAAGCGGACGATACAGAAACGGTTGGAGGCGGTTCAGCGGGCCGAGCGGATTCTCGTTCAGAAGACGAGATGTTTCTCCCTGGGCTGGGGACAGATCTCCCGCTGAGCTTTGTTTGGTTGGTTTAGGTCGGAACTAATGAGTGAGCACTGCTGGTTTCCAGAAACCGGAAGTGGTCGAGTTGTTCGAGACATTCTCCGGATGTTTTTCCTCCGAATCATTCAAATAAAAGTGTTTCTGTTTATTGAAACGTTTTTTTGTTTGTTTGTTTGTTTGTTTGTTTAGATTTTTATGTAGAATTAATTGTAATTAATTTATAAAGAGTAAGCCGAGCAAACAGTACGGCTGTTTGCTCGGCAAACAGCCGTACTGTTTGCCGATAATGTAAAATAATAATTTTACATTATTATTAATGTAAAAAGTAATAATAATGTCCCACGTATGTTTTCTACCACAAAAACAATTTAAAAAGCTTGAAAATACTTGTAAAAGTAAAGCTTGCTCTTCTGGAAAATGCTCATCCTTACCATATATGGAAAGTGACGTAAATCCAAGGAGTTATTAATAATACATTCACTTCTCCCTGAGAAGTTTGATCTAGTAAAAACATCACCCCCGACTTCTGCTATAGTCATCTCACAACCTGTGTAGTGATTGCTTTGTTGTTTCTTTATTACATGGCACTCTGTGGTTATTGTGTGTCTCTTTATAATATGTCATCTCTGTATCAATTACTGAAGGAAGATATTAAAGAGCTACTCCACAAACATGGGGAAAGATTAGGAGCAGAGGTGTTAGTGAACAGGGCATTGAAGGCCTGGTGTTTGTTTGAGCAAATGTAGAGAAGAACTCTGTTTTGACCTGAAGAAAATATAATATAATAGGGTTCCAAGAGAATATCTGTTGCACTTTAGGGGGGCATTAGGCATTGCAGTGTGTGAGGGTGGAACAGAACATGCAAGGACAAAGAGTGAGCCAAGCATGGATGGTTCTAGACAGGGCCTCCAGTATTTTTAATGTGTTCATGAACACATTGATGTGCACTTTCAGCATAAGTCACTTTCAGTTTAGACACTTTGATTTTATCAATAAATTAAATCAAAACTATTTTTTGTATTTAATCAGTGTTTGTTTGAAACTTCCTTGATGATCTGAAACATTTAACAAAAAAGCAAAAACAGAAGAAATCTGTAAGAGGCAAGTACTTTGTCAAGCATTGTGAAAAAGTCTCACTTTTTGTGTGTTGTGGAGAGAGAATCTTGACACTCATTAGAAAATCACATAGAGAACCAAATAGTGATTTTGGTAGGAGTGTAAGTGTCACTAAAATGATTTATGTCATGAAAAAAATTATGTTTATTTCTAACAGTTAGGATTATGTATTTTAAGTTGTTTGGTTCACGTTTTGAGATTTGTGTAAAATGATTATATTTTATTTCGTGTCGAACTATTTTTTGTTGGAAGTTATGGCAAGATTTGTGTATCTGTGATTTGTGTATTTGTGTTGCGAGACTTAAATAAACAGAGAAGGAGCAGAAAAGTCTGGAACTGAGCCACATGCAGCAGCCTTGTGTCTCATGTAGCTGTTAAGGTATTTTGTAGTTATTTTTGTAATATTTTGTTAATATTTTGTATTTTGTAAGTGTTTTAATTACTTAATATTTTAATTTAGAGTGGACAACGAAGTATTAATCTGCTAAAGACCTCCGAAGTGGCAGGTGTCCACGTGGTAACTTTGTTAAAGCACGTGTCACCTGTCTGTCTGTAAATGTATCTATGTCTAAAGCTTTGTGTTTTATTTCTATGTATAGAAATAAAACATTATTTCTATGTATAGAAATAAAACAT
>NW_015116555.1:35401-44174 GCF_001443285.1 Poecilia latipinna | reverse complement strand
TATGTTATTTATTTACAGTCCAAATGTGTTTTGTATCAGTTCTTTATTTCAGTTACATTGTGACATTTAGTGAATATTCTTTTTGGGTAGGGAGGCTGGCCATCTTTCCTGTTCAGAGAATGTGGGGGAAAATGTCAGTTTGTTTCTGATTCAGATTGGTTCAATCTGAGTTAATTGTTTGAGTACTTGCCTTTCTGGGTGTGTCTCAGCAAGGTGGAGCAGAAAGGGAGACAAATGCTCCTGGAGCATACCATCTTCCATTAAGAGGGGTAATACTCTGAGGATTATATTTAGTTATATTTACTTTTGATTGACCTTAGATTAGTTTAGTTTTAATAATTTACATGCAGGTAAATATTTGTTGGATCATTTATTGTTTGCTAGGTTTGTGTAAGTAGTGTTTGTTTCTTGTTTGTCTTTTTTTTGATCACCCCTTTACCTGGTTAAGTGTTGGAACTTGCCTCAGGTATGAATGTCAGCTTCTTTGTTTCACTGTGTGAAGGGTGTCGGTGTAATGGTGACCTGGAGCTCCCAAATAAACCCACCTCAACTATATTTTGTTGCCTCACTTCCTTCCTGAATGCAGTGCCTCCGCCGGTCAAAGTGACACTTACAAAGACTGTGGGATTTAAAAAAAATGGTGATTGGACAATATTTTTTTCCCTGGTAGTCAGGAATATATATATATATATATATATATATATATATATATATATATAAAAAACAGTGATAAGTTCAAAATGACTAGATATAAACAAATAACAAGCAATCACGTGCAATAAAATAACCTATACATGAGCACAATTGTTTATTTAAATTGTTGATTTAAATAAGGGTTTGTATACTAAGGTCAGTTTATTGTGTTTTTTCTACACTTTGTTTTGTAGTGTTTCTATTTTTGATCAGAAAATAATGTTCATTTTGTCTAGTGATCTCCATAATATAGAAATAGAAAACAATGAAAAATTGACACAAATTAACTGAACATAAATGAGAATGTTTTATTATTATCCAAACCCCCATTCATCTTTTAAAAAGTTAAAAGTTAACTTGCCACTGACAACATCGTTTAGTCTGTTGAGAGCGCTGTCCGATGACTAACGCCCGTTTTGCCACAGTCCCAACCTTATTGGATAACATAGTGAGCAAGTGGTGCTAATACTGAACGGTGATTGGTCCATTCCTCAGCAACTCTTGTGCACTCAACTGAGACACGCACACTCGTGAGGCTGGAGAAGGACGCCAACATGGCGGAAGCAGAGGGGAGCGAAGTTACTTCAGGAGGAATTTTCCAAGAAATCTTCACCTCCCCGTTAAACCTCACCCTGCTCAGCCTCTGCTTGTTCTTGTTGTACAAAATCTTCCGCGGCGACCGGCCGCCCGATCTGGGCGAGGTGGAGAAGCCTCTGCCTAAAATGAAAAAGAAGGATTTCACTCTGGCAGAGTTGAAGCCTTACGATGGAGTGCAGGATCCGCGGATTCTCATGGCCGTTAACGGGAAAGTATTCGACGTGACCAGAGGAAAGAAGTTTTACGGACCAGGTAAATGTTCCTAAAAGTTCCGGTTTCCACCCGCCTTCCAGCATCTAAGCTAGCGTGAAATGACCATTTGTCGTTTCTAAGATTTTAACAGCTGATTAAGTTCACCAGCAGACTCCGTGTTCTGCGTTTTGGGTCGTTTGTTTTAGTTTTTCTGCTGGAATGTGGCGTCACACCCCTTTAGTCTTTTAGGTGAAGCTGATTTTTTACAGTGGAGAGGCTGTGGCAACCTTTAAATCAGAGATCGTCTATGAACAAGTTGATTCTTTCTCCAGAAAAAACGTGGACTGTCGCAATGTCCACGTTAAAGTGACATAGTATTATTGCAATCAAATGATTAAGACTCATTTACATTATTTTCTTAGTTATTGTTTCAATTTATATTTGTCTTATTTAATGTTCTTATTAAATGAATGGTTGAATTGACTAAAACTTTGAATTTATTGTAATTTGAGGTTTTTCTAAACAAATCACGTTGTTCAATTTGTGTGTGTAAGAAGAAAAAAAACACTAGCGGAAGCAGCCACTTACTGAATCCAATATCCTCTCAACTTAATGTCATACCAGATTATATCAGGGACAGCAGAATAGAATAGTTTTAGTTTACTGTGATTAGCATAATCCAGTGTTTCCCAACCCTGGTCCTCAAGGAAAACTGACCTGCATGTTTTCGATGTTCCTCTGCTTCAGCACACATGATTTCAATTGATGGCTGATTAACAGGTTTTTGCTGAATTGCAATCATCTGAATGGGGTGTGTTGAAGCAGGGGAACATCTAAAACATGCAGGTCAGTGAGCCTTGAGGACCAGGGTTGGGAAACACTTGCATAATCCATAGCATCTGTTTTTATTATTGAACATTATTGTAGGTTCAAATTCTGACACTAAATCCCTCATTTGTTGCTCTTTAAAATCTCTCGTGCACCTTTTTATCACAGAATAACATCTTAATGTTGGATTTTTTCAGTCATTTTTTTCCAGGTGTCAGGAGCGTTTTTGACTCGGTCGTACCTGTTTGGTTTTTATCTTATCTCATTCTGTAACCTCTGCTGTCTGTGACCTCTGACCGACTGGATAACCGGCAGCCATCATCCAAAGTCTGCAGCTCTGGACTTTAAATCCCAGCAGGAGGTCATGGTTTTACTGATTTTAATGTTTTTAACGTTTTTGCATAGTCATTTTTCACAGCCGCATCTGCAGCCCTGAATGTGTTTAAAAGAGTCAAAGAGCCACTGTTAAAACTCAACACACATCAATATAAATGAAAAGTTTAATATTTATGATTATAAACTAAATAAAATGCTTCATATTATCCGTTGTCTACAGTGAAGATCTGATAGTTTGAAATATTTTAAAACAAAATGAATATAACATGATATTTTTATTTAAAACTGAAAAGAAGCTCATTAAAATATTCTAAAATTGTTTATGTGTTAATAATAAAATTAAAGTCTGACCATGAGCCATTTCTCCTGTCCACTTCCTGCTTTTGGAGCGGTCACCGGTCCGCTTGGCGTTCACATTCATACCGAACCCAGACCGAGGTTTGGAGGAACAGAGGTCAGAGGTCGATTAGAGTTCATACCTCACCAGCCGGACTTTGACTAGACAGACGAAGCGGAGTCGGGTTAAGGCTGAACAGGTCTGAATGATGATAAAATCCTTTAATCACTTGGAATAACTGACTCTGCATCTGGAAGCTTCCGTGTTCTTGTTTCTAGCTCCCCCTGCTGTTCAGCCTTGGTTAGCAGATAAATCTACAGAAACGTTTTGTGTTGTAAAGCCGACCAGCATGCAGATGTTTCATAAATATTCACAGTTTAAAACAATTATTTTCATTTATCAAAATCAAACTAAACGCCAACCCTGTAATAATAAGGGTTGGCGTTTAGTTTGGATTATTTATTCTGGATGATTAATTGCTCCAGAAGTTTTTATAATTAACGATAATGTTGTTTTGAGATCATTTTCCAGTTATATAATGGTAATAATGGCATAATAGTAGAGCAAAAACAGATTCTCACAGATCAACAAACTTTAATTTCTAATGAACATTTACCTCTAAAATAAATAAAACGGATGAATTGTGAAAATTATCCTTAAAAATCACCAAACTGAAAACTTTATCATCCAGTTTTTGGTAGGAAGAGAAAAACAATAAATCTTAGAATTGGAAGTTATTGATATCACTTTAATTTCTGAGTTGATTTATGGGTGGTTGTGTCTGATTTCCCTGCAGACGGGCCGTACGGCGTGTTCGCCGGCAGAGACGCCTCCAGAGGCCTGGCCACCTTCTGCCTGGACAGAGACGCCCTGAAGGCCGAACACGACGACCTGTCGGACCTGAACGCCATGCAGCAGGAGAGCCTGGCCGAGTGGGAGACGCAGTTCACCAGTCGGTTTCCTCTTTCTGCTCATCCATTTTCTGTTTCTGCTCATTTGGAAAAACACCTTTAAGATTCTGATTGGTTCTGAGGTTTAGAGATCAGAGCTTTCAGACGTTCTGCTCACATTATCAATACAATAATCAATACATGTTTCAGTCTTTCTGCTTCAGGCTGAACCTTTTCAGTCGTTGCTAACTCAAACAGAATCTGCTGATTGATCCTAACTATTGTTTTAGTTATTGATTAATCGATTAGTCGGATAAAATAAATGCGCATTTCTGCATTTAGCTTCTTAAACCTTTTCCAGACATTATATTTACATATTTACTGTAACTCAGTCACTTAGATACTGTTATTGCATTTTAGGCAATAAAATGTTTATTTTCTTTAAGAGAGGAATCAAGTTGTTTATTTGTATTTTTAATGTTTTAAAAAAGCTTAAGCATTCTAGATGAAAAGTGAGTCACTGGAATAATCTGTCAATCGGCAGCAGATTATTTCAGTTTCTACTGGAAAAACCTTTAAATCCTGAAACCTGATGGTTCTGTTGCAGTGAAATACGATTACATCGGCAAACTGCTGAAACCGGGAGAGGAACCGAGCGAATACACAGACGAAGACGAGGGAAAGGACAAGAAGAGCGACTAGAGGACGAAGAGGAGACTGGCCTCACTGTTTGTAGCGCCTTCGCTCTGAGCTTCAGGACTTTCTGAGAAAACATTTCCATTTCCTTCAGCTTTGGACCAATCACTGATCTCCATTTCTCTGCATTTCTTCGGGCCGTTAACGGTGAAGCGTCGTGTTTCTGCTCAGATCGTCTCGTAATCACTTTCATCTGAACTCAAATTCGGCTGAATTGGTGAAAATAAAAATGTGTCAGAAGCTGCTTTTACTGTTTCTGATGAAAACCTTTTAAAGATGATAAATCTGCATAATTATTGCATCTTAAATGCTCAGGAAGCTGCAGATGGACGGAGTTACAACTGATCTGGATTGTTTTGTGCATAATCGATTCCCAATCTGAACGAACGGTTCAGTCAGATTTCTGCTGTTTTCTCTGCTCTTACATTGTGAAACATTTTGAACTTTTTGCTTCTTTTTCATGTTTAAGATGAAATATAATCATTTCAGGACTTTTAATGACACTATGCCATGAAACTACTGTTGTAATAAACTGCTTCTGTTTTTATTTTAGCACTAAATCAGGATCTGATCTTCAGATTTCTTCTGGTTACTAAAACGATCTTCTGATGTTTTTAAAGCTCAGACTCATTTAAAGTTTATTTTTCTGTTTTCCTCTTGTTTTATGCATTTAATTTGCTATAAAATGAAGGAATATTTTCCTGTATGTATGCATTGGGCCACACAGCCATAATCTCTGAATCATATTTTGATTTAATAAAGAAACGTTTAAAATGGCCAGCTGGGTGACTTTTGTTTCAGTTTCTTTAAAGTTAAACATTTACAAATAAGTTTTTTGTTGAGCAGATATTAAAATGGATAAGAACACCAGCAATCAGCCTGAAACCTGGGAGCAGTGATGACCTCTGACTTCTGACCTGAACCTTCAGAGCCACATAAAGACAGTCACAAAGTCGGCCTTCTATCACCTGAAGAATCTCCAGGATCAGAGGACTGATGTCTCAGATCTAGAGAAACTCATCCAGGCGTTTATCTTTAGTCTCATTGTTTCCTGCAGCAGCATCTTCACAGGTCTGTCCACCAAATCGATCCTCCAGCTGCAGCTGATCCAGAAGCTGCTGCTGCTGTTCTGACTAGAACCAGGAAGATGGAGACATAACACCAGATCTACGGTCCTTCACCTGTAGCTCAGAGAACAGACTGTAAAATCCTGTTAGTTTATAAATCACTGGACGGTTTAGCACCACAACACATTAAAGATCTGCTGCTGTTGAATCAACCTGCCAGACCCTCAGGTTCTGGTTCTGGTTCTGCTCTGCATCCAGAACCAGAACCAAACGAGGAGAAGCAGCATTCAGCTTCTATGCACCACAGATCTGGGACAAACTAACAGAAAACTGAGAAGCAGCAGAAACACTGACTTCCTTTAAATCCAGACTCCTGGTTAGTTTTATTTGAATCGTGATCAATTTATCGACGGCATCGACTTAATGTCACGTTTTATTGTTGATTCTCTGCTGCATGACTTTGTTTCTGTGTTTATGATGTAAAGCTCTTTGAAAAGCCTGCTGCTGACATGCTGTACAGATAACATTTGATTGATTTAGTTTAATACTTTTTATGATCATCAGTTAATTTAACTTTATAAAAATAATTTTAAACTGTAAATTAATGTGTTGCATCAAATATATTTAGAACAAAATTCATAATGTTTTTCATTTTTTGCATCATGTTGTATTTTATTGTGATTTTATGGGACAAACCAAAACAAAGAAGATGATATTTATGAAGTGAATAGTAAAAAAGGAAACTGGTTTCTCATTTTGCTTTAAATCTCTTTGTATTTGCTAATGGTCAAACTTTGATGCTCTGCAGGTTTTGGGTCATGCAGAGTAAAGTTTGGTCAGATTGGATGGAGAAGGACTTTTCAAGCCTCACTGCAGATTCTCCATTAAATTTTAGTCTGGACTTTGACTAGGTCATTTGAAGACATGGCTATTTTTGGTTTGGATCGTCTCTGACCAATTCTGCTGCTGGAAGGAGAAACTTCAACATGTCTTCCAGAAAGGGCCTGTCTGCAGCTCTATGATGTAGCAATGCATCCCCACAGCATGATGATGCCACTACCATGTTCCACCACTGAGATGGTGTGCTCAGGTTGGTGCAGAAATCTAGGCCAAACAGTTGAAGTTTAATGTTTGCAGTGTTCCCTACCCTGCTCAAATCAAACTGCAGATAATAGTTTTTAATTGTTCTTTTCTGGAAACTGAAAAGAATGACTCATAGTTTTCCTGTAAACAGATTCTCTGCTTACTTTTAAATGATGAGACGGTTTTTTAAGGTGAAAAGTCAAGAGACAGGCAACATGCTGGACAGGTGAGGAAATTGACTGCATTATAAGCAGTAAAATGGATATGCATTTCAGTTCATTCATAAATGCCTTAAAATCAGTTTTTCTCACATTCTCTACCATACTACAAATTACAATATTAAACATTTTATCTTTGTTTTTCTTACATTACCAATTCAACTTATCTACAGGGTTCTAATTAATGTGTTGAATCCTCTAAAAGTGATAAAAAAAATTAGCAGGTCTAAATAAAAACTTCTGAATGTTTTATTGGACTGAACAATAGAACGTGAAGTATTAACATGTTACTGTAACATATAAATACGTGTAGCATATCTTCACATACCGCTATAAATTTAAATGTCCTCATCTCAGGGGCAATTTAAGACCAAAGCAAAAACTATTCCTGGTGTGTTACAGATTAAAAAGGGTAAGTGTCAGAAGTGGGATTCGAACCCACGCCTCCATTCGGAGACCAGAAGTCCCGCTCATACGGAAGGTTTGATCCTTGAGTCTGGCGCCTTAGACCACTCGGCCATCCTGACACAGTCGCATTGAAGTGATTTCACTATATATTTAATCCGTAACACTGACTTGAGTTTGTTATAGTTTTGTCTATAAATGATTACTCCTTTATGATGTGTATGAGGAAGATGACGTACGTGTGTTTCATTAAGTGTAGAGCTTACAATACTTTTAACTTAGTTTTTCTCTACGCATGCGTATTGTAAAAGTCCCAGTCATGCGGCATTGAAGTAACCAGCTCAAACGGAAATATTTTAAAGAACAGAAAAAAAGTTTTTGTACATGCCGTTTAATTGTGACTGCTTTATTCATTTTAGTTAATTAACATACTACAGGGATGAGATTTAATATATACTTATTTAAGTTGTAGACTGTACAGTTTTAGAACTCCTTCATGTGTTATAACTACGGTACGTGAACGCCTCAGCTTCCGGTATATCTGCCTCAGACGGCCATATTGGACTTTTTCAAGGGTATCTGAAGACGCTAAGCCAGACGACATGTACCGGTTTGCAAAAACTGTAGCTATCCTCGGAGGTAAGGAGACTGCTTTCCTTTGTAATTTATGTCCTATTTTATGTTATTAGACCAAAGATCAGTTCATTATCAATCAAGAGGAGGGAGTAATAAGGTTTTTGGTTGTTTGACCGCCCCCTTACATGCCTGCCGTTAGCTAGCCACTATTAGCATGCTCCAAGGAATCCTGATACGTTCACACATTGTGTGTTTTTATGTGTTTTACTGCATAAAACACATAAGCCCGGGGTTCTGGTAATTCAAATACACAATTTACATTAGTGAACATAGTACCGTGTACTAAGTGTTTTCCAGCTCGGTGTAATTAAGATTACAGTTAATTTGAAAGTATTAGTGTCATAAAACACAAGCATTGTTGATCCTGCGAAATCAAATCAGGACAGAAATGCTCACACTAATTTTTCCTAAACACGTTACAATCTACTGTAAAATAAACAATTGATTTCAGAAGTGGGTTTGTAGTTTCTTACAGGACTACACTTCAACTTTTACAAATGGAAAATTGTTTCCAAGAAATATAAATGTTATCATTTTCAGGGAAAAACTTTTGGATGACAGTCTTTCACACTAAAACGGCCTTTTACTAGTTATACAAACTTATTTTAAATCCGTGGTTTATTCTTATTTTATTTGCAGTATATGTTCTACATTGTTCATTGAAATCTCTAAAAGGTTATTCTGCTTGTTCAAACTCTAAAAATCTATATGCTCCTTTTCATTTGAAGACGAGTTAAACTTATGAAACTTTTTAAAGTTAAGTGAGTCATTATTTTAGTTATATTGTTGAAATAA
>NW_015116555.1:28964-30566 GCF_001443285.1 Poecilia latipinna | reverse complement strand
TCTCTGTCTCTCTGTCCCTCTGTCTCTTTGTCCCTCTGTCTCTCTGTCCCTCTGTCTGTCTGCAGGCCGGGCCGGGCGGCAGCTGAGGCACGGATCCACCGCGCCTCAGGACTTCCACTCCAAGTACGGCATGGGAGTTCTGGTCAGTGGCTCCGTCTTCTGCACCGCCGTCTGGGGATATGTAAGTCGCAACAGAAGCTTTTATTAAAATATGCAAATGAGACCGATTCTGATTGATCCTCTAAATAAACTAATGTTCAATATCAGTTTAAGGGAATAAAACCTGGAGAAAGTTTAAAGACAGGAAGAAAGCAAAAGCCTTAGTTTGAAAAACTGTGACTAGTTTCAATCTGCATTTTACCCAAACGTTTTGTGGAGTTGTCTTTATGTAGTATTTGGTGATGATGATTTTACTGTCAATGTTCATCTATTGACATCAACTCTTCCCTCAAACAGAGGGAATATTTTATTGAGTTCATAGATCTCTGTGCAGATACTGAAAAATGTGGATTTATTATTAAAAATGTAGAATTCTTGTTTTGAAGAAACTTATGAAAAATGTTTTAACCTTCACTGCATAAATTTTCTCCTTCTAAAATAATACAAACTGTCAGTCATGCATTATTTCAAAGTGAAAGTTTTAGGATTTTATTTTGGTCTGATATAATATTCAAGTATTCATGTTAGATGTGACACCGCCAACTTCACCTGTGCAACACGCCTTCAGTTGTTAATTATGACCGTTAGAGGGCAGCAAAAGCTTGTTTTCTGTCACACATTACATGAAATTATGGCAAAACACTTGTCAGATTCAAAATAAAAAAATAAGAAAAACTGGATTTTATTTTTGCATTGAATGTAAATCAAAGATCTGCATGGTGCCACGTTGAGCTTAACCTTTCGATTGTACTGCTTTACGTGTGTCATGTCCGTTATTTCTTTTATAACTTTTATCTTTAAAGCATACAAATGAAGACGAAACATTATTTATCCTGGACATCAACACAGGATGTCCTGAATTTACCTGGAAAATTACAAAATGATCCCAGTCAATCATCTGAAATGTAAAATATGTTTAAATATTTGGTCTGAAGACATAAAACATTTTAAAACCTGAAGCCTTAGCTGATTGTCAGACTTTATTCCAACTGGTGTTAGTTTAGTGACCTTTTGTTACTGGTGGCTGTGCAGGTTCTGACCCAGACGGGAATCGTGTGGAACATGTCTCCAGTCAAGAGGATGATGCCCAAACCATGGAAAGATGCAGAGTGAGGAGCAGCAAGCGTCTGGATGGACAAACATGATCTGTGTTCACATGGAAATTTCTCTTTATTCCAACAAACTATTTTGTTCAAATAAATTGATTCCACTTCTCTGCTGTTTGAAGGTTGTTTCCAGGAAAGAACAGAAATCTTCCTGCTTATATCAATGACTTACAGAATATTTTCAACGTTCAGGAATAAAAACCTGTTAAAGAATATTACCCTGTTTTTATTTTTATTATTTTCCGTTGGCTCTTTGGGTACACAATCCTGCTGGAAACTATTGAGATGTTTCCTATTAAAAGCATTTAATTCAACTGATTGCTTAATATGAAGCAAA
>NW_015116555.1:17740-24159 GCF_001443285.1 Poecilia latipinna | reverse complement strand
TCCCTTTATTTTTTTGAGTAGTGTACATTTATTCTTTTTTTTCTTATTTTGTCGGTTTTGGTCCTCCATAGTCGGAGGCTTATTCTAAAGCAAACCGGCCACAGCTACAATTCTTAATTCATATATATTATAATATTTAATTTACCTTTAGTATTTTTGAGTTAATCACATCGAGACATGAAGATATGCTGTTTTTATTTATTTATTTTATAAAGATCTGCTGGTAAGGTTACCAGAAACAACGAAGAATTCCGTCAGGAGACATTCATCCCTCTAATCCAATCAGAACACACCAGTTCTAACCGTATTCGCCAATCAGATGTCGGGGGAGAGATTTGCCCCGCCCCCACGCTCTTCCTTTGCTCTGCTCTAAGGTCACCACTGACATTCGGTAGCTAACTCGTCAGCGGCCGGAGGAAGCGGAGAAGAGCCAGTCAGGACGGTGAACGACAGAACCAACCGAACCAGCCAACATGTCTCTCTCCAACAAACTCACTCTGGACAAGGTGGACGTCAATGGGAAGCGGGTCATTATGAGGTGGGCAGTTTAATGTCGCCTGTAGCCGCGGCAACTCGGACAACAGCTAATGGGGAAGGAGCCGCCAGTTAGCTGGTATCCATCAGTTCGGTAGTAATGTCTCTCCGGTCGGCATGTTGAGTCTCTAAAGTGATGCTTCACAGTAGCCGAGCAGAGTCACAGGAAGTGAATCAGTGTGTCGTCACGTTTTCCGGCCCTGTTACGTGCTTGAGAGGAGAAGCTGAATGGATGAAACCTCTGCATTAACATGCTGCTCTGTCTGCCATTTAATGTCAGAAACACGTCCTGGTTTGGAGGATTAGGACCATTTAAAAAGTCAAAATTCGTTAAATTCAACCAGTTTTGAAGTTTTTATAAAAGATCTGCCATTATCGGTCTTTTTTTTTGCGTGGGTAGCTCTGAAGGGGCAGTTATTTCTTACTTAATTAATAAAAGCATTAAAATAATGAACATCTCCCATTTTTTGTCCATAAACTCATCACCTAACAGCACCTCCCTCCTCCTTAAAGTTTAGTGAATGCATAGAGAACGTTTTGATCCAGAAATTTGAATATAACACAGGGTTGTAGCTTTCTGGCTCTTTATTTTATGTCATATAATCTATATTTATGTGATGTTGGAACCAGATAAGCAGAAAAGAGCCCAAAGACGGCTCAGTGCTTTCCTCTGAGGAGTGGCACCCTGTCTAGATGTGCTGCTTGCTGTTTTATTGGATAAATGTCTTTAACTGGATCCTCAGTCTGTAGGCGAGTGTTTGAAACCGACACCATGTGTGAAAATGTCAGAGGGCCATGAGGGTTTGCTCAGTATAGGACAAGGTTCACGTAAAGCCAGCGCTGCTCGGCGTTAAAAGGTCATTTTCAGTGGATTCAAGGCCTGTAGCAGCCTGCCACATGGCTGGTGTTTCATGGGTTTGGAGAACACGGTGGGGCCTGACCGAAGCAGCAAGGCAGGCTGCTGCAGAAACCTGCAGCCGTGGACCAAAACGTGGCCAGAAACCTGAAAACGGAGTGCAGGAGTTTATTTTGCTCTGAGGTTGAGGAAAACAGATAAATATTTCCAGCATTTGCAGTTCTTGGTTTTATCAGCCAGTTTTAGTTCTGATACTTTTAGTTAGAGCAGAGTAGTGGTCTAGTCCTGTTGATTGTGAAAATCAGACATTTTGTGGAGGTAATTAAGAAATATTTGTGCTCAAGTATTTCAGTAAAAGTGACTTTTTGTTGCTCTCCACATCGATCAGACTTTAACTTGACATCAAATAAAGTTGGCAGCAGTAAAGTAAGAAATACTGCCCTTTGCCGGTGGGAGTTGGCATTGCTTAAACTCTATGTTTTTGACCATTTTTGTGGAAAATTTGCATTAAACTTAGTTGTGCAGGGATCTGTTGATTTTGCATGAATTTCCACTGTGGTGAAAAACTGGAGAGTTTGATGCTATTTGGTGTCTGGAGTCCAGAGGGCCACTTAAAAGTCCTTGGCGGGCCGGTTTTGGCCCCAGGCCTCGAGTTTGGCACGTGATTCAGAAGCAGAGCAGCTAGATTTCCTGAGAGGAGCGAGCTGAAACACTTGATTAAAACATTTTGTGTTATTCATGTAAATGCAGAGTAAGCAGCATGAAATGTGTCAAAACGATGTAATTACAGTAACTGTTCTGTTCCAGAGTCGACTTCAACGTTCCCATGAAGGACAAACACATCACCAACAACCAGAGGTTAAACTTTTCTTTATTTCAATTCAAATATTAACCAAAGTGAACCATAATGAGACGACTGGCTGTTGATCTGAACTGTTCTCAGGATCAAGGCGGCAGTGCCAAGCATCCAGTACTGCCTGGACCGCGGGGCGAAGTCCGTGGTTCTGATGAGCCATCTGGGCCGTCCTGACGGGAACGCCATGCCGGAGAAGTATTCACTGGAGCCGGTCGCTGCTGAGCTCAAGACTCTGCTGGGAAAGTGAGAGCCTCACCGTTATGGCAAGCCGTTTTAACATAAATTCGGTTTCATCTGACTACCCATAATTACATTCCAGATATCCAAAAATGCATTTTGACTATCCGGAATGGTAATTTAAGATATCTGCATTTACATGCATTTACATTCTGACTAGTAAGAATAATAATTCAATATATCTACAATTACATTTTGACTACTCAAAATTCCTTTCAAGATATCTCAAATGATGTCACTGGATCTGTCATTTGACGGGACACTTATCCGTAATTACGATTTAAGATATCTTCAACACAATTATGACTAATAAAATTTACAATTTTAGATATTTGAATTAAGAATGACGTGGAAGCCCCTTTGAGGTGTCCAAACAGTTGCCTGTAGAACTTTGTTTTCTGCACAAAATTGTCAGTAAATGCCACAAATTAGAAAGAGCTCGACAATGTTGGAAATGTGGAGATAACAAAACTTCATAAACTATAAGACTGCTTCTGATATCTGCAAATAATTTCCTGTTTATTCATTTCCGACGAACCGAATGCTCTTAAAAACAGCTTTGAAACTTTAAAATTGCTTTTGTCAAACTATTTTCAGCATGAAAGTGGCGCATTTTCAAACATCTTTGTTCGTTTTCTCTATTTTTCATTGTTTTACTAAACTTTCAAATTGCTACGTAAGTCAGGGACATTTTGACTAGATAGAATACCAATTCAAGATATCAATAATGTCATTCTGAATAGTCGGAATGTCAGTTTAAGATATCTTAAATAGAAAAGCTGAGTAATTCAAGATATCTCAAATCCATTTAGAGATATCTTAAAAGGAATTTTGACTAGTCAAAATTACAATTCAAGATATCTATAATTTAGTTTTCACTAGTCAAAACTACATATCTCCTATCCAAAAATACATTTAAGATATCTTGAATTATGGAGTCATTAGAGATATCTTTAATTAGAATAATGACTAGTCAAAACCAAAATCGAGATATCTTGAAATCACTTTTTGACTAGTCATAATTTAATTGTAGATATCTGAAATGTGTATTTTAGATAGTCAGTAATTCATTTAAGATATCTTGAATTGAAGTCTCCATACAATTCAATGGTAAATCTGACGTCATTTCAACTAGTCAGAATGTAATTAGAGATATCTCAAATAAGTATTTTGTCTAGTCATAAACATAATTAGAGATATCTTAAATAGTTATTTTGTCTAATCAAAATATAATTAGACATATATTAAGTCGCTAAAACATCTAGTGACAAAACAGTTTGAGATATGTGGAATGTAAGGGCAGTAAAACCGAATTTGTTAAAACGGCTTGCCATAGTAAAACCTTTTTCTTTTGCTCTTTAAATTGTAACTGAACACGTGTAGAAGCTAAGCCCCGCCCCCCGAAACGGCACAAAAGTGGGCGTGGCCTAGAGACGGATGGGCGTGGCCAAGATGATGAAGGACTGTTGCTAACTTGTCAATTTTGTTTCTGTATTTAGAAACTGTTAAGACTCCTAGTGACTTTTTTTTAAGTGACTAGTGTCAAATTTAGCAACTGTTTTTCTTGTTTTCAGTTTTTGGAAACTTTGGCAGCAACATGTGAAGTTGCTGACCTCTGCAGTAACAAAACAGTTTGTGTGTTTCTGCTGATGTAAGGAAAACTTTGATGATATTCTGCTAATCTCATAAAAACAATTCTGCAATTGATGAGTTTCCAATAAAGAAACACAATTAAAATCAGACATGAATAAATTTAACCCGATAAGTCATAAAAAAACACGTAGCGCCACCATCCTCCTGTCGTCGTCTTCGTGGTTTCCACTAGAAAAAAAGTTTCCAGTTTTCAAAAATGAACTAATTTCAATGCAGCTCAGAAAAACTCCTCATCCTGATGCAAAAACTATCAAAGAAATTTAGTTGTTTTTCCCCCCCCCCAAAATTTCAATTTCTGTTGAGCAAATTTGTAATTTTAGTTTAGTTTCCACTGACGGTGGGGAAATGAAATCCTGCACTGATTTGATCTCAGTTTGCAAATTATTTTCAAACTTTTCTAGTTCTTCTAAACTTCTTAAGGCAGAATAAAGTTTGATTCTCCTGAAAGTTAGAATAAATTAGATCTAATATTAAAATGGTTGAACTTTGACCCCTTAAGCAGGAGTAGGAAGAAACTCCAAATGGTCCAGTTCCTGTTTGTTCTGACGTTTCTCAGATTGGTCCAAAGTCGGTAAGCTGCAGGGAGACCCAGCAGGGGAGCTGATGGTTATGTGTGGCGTTCCTCAGGGTCGTGACCTTCCTTAGGACTGATGGTTGTGTGTGGCGTTCCTCAGGGTCGTGACCTTCCTTAGGACTGATGGTTGTGTGTGGCGTTCCTCAGGGACGTGACCTTCCTTAGGACTGATGGTTGTGTGTGGCGTTCCTCAGGGACGTGACCTTCCTGAAGGACTGCGTGGGTCCGGAGGTGGAGGCGGCCTGCTCCAGCCCGGCTGCCGGCTCCGTCATCCTGCTGGAGAATCTCCGCTTCCACGTTGCTGAGGAGGGCAAGGGCAAAGACCCGGCTGGGAACAAGGTCAGTGGAGCGTTCTACTGTCAAACTGGTTAACCAGGAGCAGCAATATGTTGAGTAATCATTGAACATGTCGTTAACCGGCTCGTCCCCTCCTGCCGGGCGGTGAAGCCTCAGCATCATGGAAGAGCTCCACTTACTGTAAATCCTACATTTCATCTACAGTGTAAATAAAAGCTCATCCCTGTAAACTAACTCAAATATTCTATAGAAAGGAACTGGAATAATCTGAAAGAAAAATGATCAAAAGTGGAAATAACAGAATAATAATTCACTTTATTCTGAGATCAAACTGATCCCACAGGTCAAACCTTCCTCTCTGCATATAAACCCTAAACTAACACAAAGTGTCTCCATCCAACAAAACCCACAAACATGTCGACACAGTTTCTCCCTCATAAACACAATTTGGCGCGGTCGCATCCAATCGACACAGGAAGTGATTCAGTCGCATGGTTTTCCTTAAAGGGACAGGCGCACCAACACGGGGTTGGTCTGGTTTCCTCGGTGGACGTGCCGAGGTTTCTGTCGTCTGGCCCATCAGTACCTGGCTTTGCTTTCAGTTTCACTGAGCGGCGCTCTGAGTTTTCTGCCTCGATTTCTCCAAGTGCAGATCTACGTCTGAAACCTGTCTCCTTCCTTCTTTCTCTCTTCTTCGTGGTCTTCATCATCCTCTGTGACCTTCAGACCAAGGCCACCCAGGAACAGACGGACTCCTTCAGGGCGTCTCTGTCCAAGCTGGGCGACGTTTACGTCAACGACGCGTTTGGGACGGCGCACAGAGCTCACAGGTGAGCCGAGGCTCAGCAGGAAACGCCGTCTTCAAGCTGCGATGTCTTGGTTGTTTTCCAGAGTTGGGTTTGGAAATGGAAACATTTTGTTGTTTGAGCTGTAAATCCAGGTGATGTTGCAGGTGAAGTGGCCTTTCAGTATCACACCTGAATGTATTTTATGGTGATTTTAGTTTTGGTTGGGTTACACAGCAGCTTCCTTCCACGTAGAAAAATGCCAGATGCAGCAAATTGATCGTCTTCCAGGTTTCTGGTTTCTGTCGTCATGGTAACCAAGTCCCGGTTTTCTTTGCTGAAACAGGGGAACGTAGCGCATCATTGTGACGATCCTGGGAAACCCGACCTGTCTAACCCTCTGACCTGTCCCCTCAGCTCCATGGTGGGGGTGGACCTCCCCCAGAAGGCGGCGGGGTTCCTCATGAAGAAGGAGCTGGATTACTTCGCCATGGCGCTGGAGAAACCTCAGAGGCCGTTCCTGGCCATCCTGGGAGGGTGAGAGGAAGTTCAGCCGTTTATTCTGTTTCTACTTCCTGTCCGTTTCTGCATTTAAATCCTTCCTCTGTCTGACGGTGGAGCGTTTAA
>NW_015116555.1:12874-14408 GCF_001443285.1 Poecilia latipinna | reverse complement strand
AGAAATATGGCTGAAAATAACATGCCCAAAATGAATTGAATGTATCTCAAGAACTACAGAGTTTATTTTAATTGTTTTGGTATCAAAACAAAGGTAAGACCCTAGAGAATATATTACAGCTCTAAAAACCACCCTGCCTGTTACTGAGGAAAGTAAATTAATATGATACACAGCAGAAATTAAGAAAAGAAATCTATTTCCGCCTAAAAAAAACAGTTCAATATATTAAGATTCCTTTCAAAGCAATGCAGATGAAATCCAAAACATGTAGTAAACAACAGTACACAGTCTGACCTTTTACTGTGCCAAGTTTCATGAAAAAAAAAGTTAATCATATGAGTTTTAGAGAGGTAATACTTGATAAAAATCTAGGCGGACCTTCCAAATTAGCCATTTTGGCACATTTTGTGCCATTTGAACTTTCTCAGGTTTTTTTCTGTAGGTTCTGTTTCAATCATTTATTCTTATCATATAATAAATGATTATTTATCATAGATAAGTAATTACATCTAATAATTGTTTTTGGAGGTTCCTTTTAAAAACACACATTGCATTCATTCATAAAAAGAGAAAAAAATAGACAAATTGTAATAGTCTGAAACTGGAACAGATTAACTCACAATAACATTTCAAATAGAATTATATAACAATGAAAATGCAAATAGCAATGAAAACTAATTTGTCAAAATGATATGATCACATGAAAAAACTAATATATCTCACAATTACATTACAATAACAATGCGCTCTGCGCGTAAAATCATGCAATTCTCCATTCAGACGTTCAAAATTACGCTGGGCAGTTTCTCGGGAACCCATTGGCCAATTTTGATGATTGACATGTCTTTCGAACCGTCAGAGCCAATAGAATCCGAGGGCGTTGACATGAATACGGAACCTAAAGCCATTCACCAATTACAGGGCGGAAAACGCATGTGACGTACATTGACGGAGTTCGCCTCTAGATTTTGTATAAGGTAGCTAGGAGACGGAAGAGGCTCTGGGCGGAGCCGAAAACAATGTGAGACGGACGCAGGGAAAATGGATTATCGAACCAAGTGGAAATGTTTAGTCTAATAAGGATTATGACCACGAAACAGCAAAGGTAGGACTGAATTTATGCTTTTCGCTTCGTGAAATGAGCTATTTCTTTTTTTCTTCTGTAGCTGCTGGTTCAGTGAGTTTTGCACGTAGCGTGGTGACTCTGGTATTGTTGGAAACGGCAGAGCTTCGGCTTTACTCTGATCGATAGTTTGTGAGGATCGGGCCACCTAGCTCTTTCACTGTTGCGTTTTTTACCGGGTATGCCTCGTTAGCATCTAATTACGTTTTTTTTTTTTTATCAAGCTGCTTAGTGTTCAAGCTGGGTGTTGTTGAGGTAGAAAATATTGTTTCTGTCATTTAGAGGAGCTTTTCCCCGATCCGTGGATATGCAATATGCCTATATTGATAAATGTATAGCATGTGTTTTCAATTGATCTTGTTGCGGCAAGGGCCGAGGACCCAAATTTGGGTCCTCTCGTGAATGACAGGT
>NW_015116555.1:6911-9242 GCF_001443285.1 Poecilia latipinna | reverse complement strand
ATATTATGAAACATATCATCTCTATTATGTAATTTACTTGTTAAAAAGTCCAATGACACATATTCAAGGACAGTCCGTTGCCATTGTGTTATGGATGGGACCTTATCTGTTATCCAGTTCAAGAGGACACATTTTCTAGCGCAGAATGTAAGCATCCTGTACAGATGTTTTTCACAATTCTTCTTAAGGCTGTTTGTCACTCCCAGTAACATATACATTGGATTACACTCAGTGCTAATGGAGAAGATCTTGTCCAACTCTTTCTTTATACTGAACCAGAATTGTTGAATTTTCCTACAGGACCAAAGACAGTGAGTCAGATTACCCACCTCTATTTTACATTTGGGGCAAAGCGGAGAAAGGTCTGGATTAAATCGATGACACAGATATGGAGATATATGGGCCCGATGTAAAATTTTAAGTTGAATAGCTTTAACCTTATTACAAACACTTAAATAATTTGCGTTTTCCCAAGCTTCACCCCAAGCCTCATTGCTGATCTCTATGGCTAGCTCTTTTTCCCATGTCTCCTTTAAGGCAGTCAATTTAGTAACCCCTAATTCTTTTAATAAGCTATAACAGGTCTTAATAGAACTTATAATTTTTGGTTTAAATAATTAATTTTCACAATCAGAGACATTTTGGTTGCTGAGAATTGTTGTGTTCTTCAAAATGTAGTCCCTCACCTGTAAATACCGAAAGAAATCATGTCTGTGAACATTATATTTGGTAAATAACTGATCAAAGAACATCAAGTTTGGCCCGTCCATTAAATCAGAAAGAACAGATATGCCTTTTGTTGCCCACACTTGAAAGCCAGAGTCATAAATCCCAGGAAAAAAAAAGGGATTATCACATAGTGGGGTGAAAAGAGATGTTAGGTTAGACCTGCCCTCAAGTTTTTGAATTACTTGCCAAGCTTTAACAGTAGATAAGGTGAGAGGATTACTACAACACAATTTTAATTTTTTAAGTTTGTTAAGAAATAGTAAGTTTTTCAGAGGGATGCCAGACATGGAGCTCTCTATGTCAAGCCAGAGAGAAACTGGTTTCTGTATCCAATCAGCAGCTACTCGCATATGAACACTAAGCTGGTACTTTCTTATATCTGGGAGGTCGAGACCGCCTTCTGTGGATGGAAGACAGAGTGTAGAAATTTTTAGACGAGGTTTTCTCCCTGCCCATATAAAAGAACTAAACCAGCCATTTAAAGTTTTAATGGTCTTATGTGTAAAAAAGATTGGAACCATCTGTATTGGATATAATAACCTGGGTAGGACATTCATTTTCAGAAGAGCAACGCGGCCAAGCCAAGATAATGGTAAGGTCTTCCATCTCTCCAGGTCCAATCTAACGCGCTCAAACAAGGGGGTGAAATTACTTTTATACATTTGATCAAAAGCAGGTGTGATCTTGATCCCTAAATACACAAAACCCTCTGGAGACCACTTAAAGGGGAAAGAAGAGAGTGTCTGGGGTTTTTGTTTCAATATGCCTAATGGCATAACTTCTGATTTGTTGAAATTGATTTTATAACCTGAAATGTCACTGAATTTATTGATGGTCTCAATGAGAGAGGGTATGGACGTTTCGGGCTGAGTCAAAACCACCAACACATCGTCAGCATATAAGGTGATTTTATGCTGTCTTTGTCCAATGGTTAGGCCTCGTATGTCCTCCCGAGCTCTCACCGCTTCTGCAAACGGCTCCACTGCCAAGGCAAAGAGCAGGGGGGAGAGAGGGCAGCCCTGCCTAGTCCCTCTCAAAACATGGAAGTTGGGGGACCGCAACCCATTTGTAAGAACCGCTGAGCAGGGATTATTATACAAAAGCATAACCCATTTCACAAAATTCTCACTGAGGCCAAACTGCCGTAATGTAGAAAACAGGTAGGGCCATTCAACACGGTCAAATGCCTTTTCGGCATCAAGTGAGACCACTAGACCAGGTTTGATTAAAGATCTGGATTGTGTTAAGCAACCGGCGCATGTTGTTATTTGAATTACGGCCCTTAATAAAGCCCGTTTGGTCTTCATTAATTAAAAGAGGGAGTACACATTCCAGACGACACGCAAGAATCTTTGAAAGGAGTTTTAAATCTACATTCAGCAGAGAGATTGGTCTATAAGAGCAACAGTCTTCTGGAGCTTTGCCTTTTTTCAGTATTAAAGATATATTTGCTTCCCTTAAAGAGACAGGTAATATACCCTTCTCAAAAGAGTCGTTATACATATTCAGTAACGGTTCAGCTAGCACTTCTTGAAACTCCTTATAAAATTCAGCAATAAGGCCGTCTGGCCCAGCCACTTTGCCTGTTTGTAGCTCCTTAAT
>NW_015116555.1:0-1327 GCF_001443285.1 Poecilia latipinna | reverse complement strand
GAAGAAGCTTCTTCACATCATCAAAACTTTTTCGTTTACGAACCACAGCAGCCGAATTAAAGAATTAAAGAAACCTGAGAAATATCCAACAGTTTTTCTAAAGTCATTTTAAAGATGTGGGATTCTTTTAATGTCTCATAATTTGATACAATTCTGATTTTAGAGCCCACAATTCAATTCAAAAGTGATTTTCAATTCAAAACAATTATTCATAATGAAATTCAGCAAGTTCACAGAAAAATCTAAACATTTTTATCTAACATTTTAAATGACAAAGATATGAATTTGATTCTAAAGATGAAAATTCAGTTCCTGCCAAATCTATTTTTTGTTCTACTTTGTTTCCTTACTATTAGGACTTCTGCATTTCTGTTGGTGGAAATTTGGCCTCAATCCACAGCTATGAAGAAAACAGCTTCCTGAGTGACATGGTGAAAAGAGTAACTGTCCTTCATCAAGTTACCTGGGCTGGAGGCTATGATGGCATCTCCGTAAGTTCAAATATTTAAAAATGAAAGAAGAGACGCTGTGGTCCAGCAGGATGTCCTGGATTCTTTAACCTGAGCACTGTACTGCATGTTGCTCTGTGTGTGTGTGTGTGTGCGTGTGTGTGTGCGTGCGTGCGTGCGTGTGTGTGTGCATCTTCCATAAAAACACTGTTAATCAGCAGAAACTCAGTTTGTGTCACTCTGAAATCCAGTTTGGAATAAATGTTTGGATGTTTTTCTGCGTCAGAGGTGGATGTGGGTCTGAATCAAACGTACGTTTCCTCAATGCTCTTTATTTCATAACATATTCATGAAGTTCTGTGTTTATTGCCAATGTCAAGCTGAGAGAAAATGTGATTTGGACGATGACTGTGGCTGAATTATTGTTTGAACTGGATGTGTGAACTGCAGCAAATGGGATGAAAAGTTCTGCTTCTACATGAAGTTAATTTTGTCTCTTTATTCAAACATAAGATTGTTCCTCCTAAGATTTCATTTGTTTTAGGGGCAAAGATGGCGTTTGACTGACGGATCAGCGTTCAAATATTCCCAGTTTGCTCCTAGGAAGCCTGATAATTATGGAAACGCGGAACACTGTCTGGAAATTAACTTTCATGGTAAAGATAAAACTTTTTTAATTTGTCAGTTATTTTATTCTAAAATGACTGAAGGCTGAAAACTGACTGTGTGTGGTGTTAAAAGTAAAATATGGTTAAAAAGCAGTAAAACATTAAATAAGATGCATGTTTATTAGAATCAAATGTTTATTCATGCTTGTGTTTTTGGTAACACTTTATTTGAAGGGGGTTGAATAAGACTGTCATGACACTGTCATAAAC
>NW_015116554.1:24771-34058 GCF_001443285.1 Poecilia latipinna | reverse complement strand
AGATATAATCCATGTTTCTGTCTCATATTTGTATGGCATTAAAATGATCTGGAACTTTGGTTTTTCCGCTGACAGCTCTGGTTTACACAATAAATGCCATGTGGGGGAATTTTTTATGGATGATACTCTGATGTCCCATTCTCCTGAAGGCAGCACAGAGCTGCACCACCAGAAACCTACAAGAAGAGTTATGATTCATGTAGTTACAGTTCTATCCATGTTTTAATGTTGTAGAGCTCAGTCATTTTGCAAATAATCAAATAGTTCAAAGTTTAAACTGGCATGTTGTTCATCTTTTATCTGATCATTTTGTGCAAGATTTAACAACTGGAAAATGGCACAAAACAAGAATATTTTTTCCATTGATTGGCTGCTGTTAGGCCTACCAATTTTAACTTGAATGTTCATTGCATTTTTCATAGACGCCTGTGAAAATAATTTCTATTCCCATGAGTTTTTTGTTCTCTGGGAAATTATTTTGGGTGAGGGACCTGGAAAAAGACTAGGGGTGCGCTGGCCCAAAAAAGGTTGAGAAACACTGCTCTAACTGAAGATACTCTGTTTTCTGAAGACAGTCTCATGAAGAGGATCCTCAGGGTTGTTCATAACGTTTTTGATTTTATGAAGAATCCTTCTTTTCACCATTGTCTCCAGAGGTTCCACAGTCGTCCCCAGAACAGAACCAGCCTTCTTTATCAGGCCACTGTTCTATGCAAACTATACCAGTGACTTTGAGTTGGACAGAGACAATCTTTATGCCAGTCAAGCTTGTTGTCACAAAAGTAAACTACCAGCTAGATCAGTGGTCCTGAAATCCAGGCCTGGAGGTCCGGAGTCCTGCAACTTTTAGATATGTCTCTGCTTCAACATCCCTGAGTCAAATAATGAAGATGTTAGCAGAACTCTGGAGAACCTGACTGCACTGAGGAAGTAAATCAGCTATTAGAGTCAGGTGTGTTGGACCAGAGACACATCTACAAGTCACAGGATGCCGGCCCCCGAGGTCTGGAGTTTAGGAGCCCAGTACTAGATGAGGAATTTAAAAAAAGTTACAGAACCAGGAAGTCATTCTCCACATAAAAGAAAAAAAAATCAGCAGATGTATGTAATGCCTCAGCATCAATGAGCTTCAGAAATAATTAATTTTTAAGTGATTTTATTTCAGAAGAGAGGCTGACTAGAAGATGATGACATGTGACCCTAGCAAGTCCAAACCAGAACAACTGGAGCACAGAGCCATCACCAAGTCCTGGTGAAAGTCCTGCAGGTCTGGTAGGGCTGGGCGCTTCACCTTCATCGGGTCACACAGCACATCTGGTGACACTATGGAAGACAAAAATTGGACTAATTAATCAACAAAAATGCACATTGCAGTATATCTTTTAAAAAAATCTGAAATAATGTTTGTCTCAAATCCATATATATACTTAGTGCATTTTGGATTTATATGGATCTAGGAAAATAGCAACACAATGAACACTATTGAAAATAAGTAATTTTATTATAAGTCAAAGTGAAGATCGGCACAATGAATCTTAATTGAACGACAAAGCTGAAGTTGGTTTCCAATTCCAGCTTCCAATAGCTAAAGGGCGATTCCACTTAATTTTTCACTACTGTCCGCATCTTTAATCAACTCTAGTTTAAAAACTACTACACCTAGAGACTTGAAACCTGGACTAGATTATTCTGCTCTAACAGCAGAATATTTATAACCATGTTTGGGATTTGTGAAACTTTTATCTGATTTGTGAAAACTCAATAAAGTTAGATCTTCACCATTTTTGGCACCTCTTTCATTACTACAACTGCTCTAATTAAAAAAACTACAACTCATAGACTCTTCAAACTTGGACTAGATTATTCTGCTCTAATAGCAGAATATTTAAAACCATGATAGTGATTTGTGAAACCTTTTTCTGATTTGTGAAAACTCAATAAAGTTCGATAATCACAATTTTTTGGCATCTGGATCACACTAAAACTGCTCTAATTAAAAAACTACAACTCCTAGACTTTTGAAACTTGGACAAGATTATTCTGCTCTAATAGCAGAATATTTATAACCATGTTTGGGATTTGTGAAACTTTTTTCTGATTTGTGAAAACTCAATAAATATTGATGTTACCACTCTTTGGCATCTGGATCACACTAGAACTGGTCTAATTAAAAAACTACTACAGCTAGACACTTCAAATCTGGACTAGATTATTCTTCTCTAATAGCAGAATATTTTAATCTATGTTTGGAATTTGTGAAACCTTTATGTGATTTATGAAACTTCACTAAAGATCAGATTACTATTCATATATGTTCCATGCAGTTTTTTTCAAATTCAATTCTAATTCAAAACCACTTTATTAATCCCAATGGGAAATAAAATGTTGGTGTAACTCATTAATTTTTCAAAGAGTTATTGTAGATGGTGATGGCTGTTGGAAGGAAAGATCTTTTGCAGGGGTCTGTTAAGGGAATTTTCACAAATCAGGAAAAGGTTTCACAAATCACAAACATGGTTATAAATATTCTACTATTAGAGCAGAATAATTTAGTTCAAGTTTTGAAGAGTCTAGGTCTTATAAATTTGGAATTACAGCTTCTCATGTGGCTGAGATAAAAAAAAAAGTGGTGATATCGCACTTTTTTGAAGTTTCACAAATCAGAAAAAAGCTTCACAAATCCCAAACATGGTTATAAATATTCTGCTATTAGAGCAGAATAATCTAGTCCAGGTTTCAAGTCTCTAGGTGTAGTAGTTTTTAAAGTAGAGTTGATTAAAGATGCGGGAAGTAGTGAAAAATTAAGTGGAATCGCCCTTTAGCTATTGGAAGCTGGAATTGGAAACCAACTTCAGCTTCTTAATTGAAGACACGTAAAACCAACACCTACCAGGAACAGCAACCAGTAGCCAAAAATATAGGATTTTAGCCACTAGAGTTATGATTTATCATTTAAGGATCAGGTCTTTATAACAACTAACATGATCTCGGTCTCAGAACAGCTTCCGCGCCAATAATTGCACAAAAGCCTGAGCTGCTACCTCGGTTTGGGGAAACAAAACCAGGCTGTTAAACAGTTACTTTAATCACAAGAAATTCAACTATATGGAAAGATACTAGCCCAACACTGTTAGCATGCAGAAGAACTAGCATAGCTCGGTAACACAGCTTACTCACCAAGATTGCTAGCTTGTGTTGATAGTTGCACAATTAAATCGCTCAACATTAATAATCATAACATGGGGATAAATAACTAAATGTGTTAATATAGATATCTCACTTACCGCTCCTCTGTCGCCGCCAGAAGCCAGGCTGAGGTCTAAACTCTTTCTCTTTCTTACTCTTTATTCAATGTCACATGCTGTTCTTATTTTCTTTTTTTCTTTAATTATGTAAAGCACCTTGAAATGCCCTGCTGCTGAAATGTGCTATACAAATAATTAATTGATTGATTAAACTGTCTGTGCTTTGTCATGGCTACAGCGCTGTGGGAATGGGTTGATGTGATTGGCTGAAGCAAGAAATTTATCTGATTGGTTGCTAATCATCCAATCAGATAAACCACATGTGTCAAACTCAAGGCCCTGGGACCAAATCTGGCCAGCCGTAGCTTTTTATGTGGCCATTTAGACTCCAAATTACATCAATAACTCCCTCCAGTTTTTCACAAATCCTCAAAATTCACATAAAATCAGTAGATCTCCACATTTCTTCTTATTTTACTGAAATGTTTTCTAAAAAAAACAAACAAACAATGGGTTAAATTGATTGCTGCCTCAGCCTTACTTGATATCGAGTTATAGTACATGATCAATACAGCGACTAATAATAAATCACATTTAACATCATATATTAGTGCAAATATTGCAAAAAGTACCTAAAGTATTTCTAAATTAGTATCACGAAGTATGTAATTTTGGATACAAAAGAGAAAAAAAAAACACAAAACAATCATAAAATCCCAAAGGGACAGCTACTGATTCATATTTTATCAATTCATTCTGGTGCGACCAGCCCTTTAAGAACATTCAGATTTTTGATATGGCCCAAAAATAAAACTGAGTTTCACAGCTCTGAGATAGACCATTTATTTAAAAAAGACATTTGTGTATGTCAAGGGAGTCTCAAATTCACACACAAATGCAGTGAAATTCACAGGCCAGAAGTAGCTTGTAAATCAAGATGTGTTTGCATCAAAAATACAAGTGTGATCTGTGCATTTGTGAATTATGAGACTGTTTTAGCTCCATATGCTAATGTAACACTACTGATAGCCCTCATTCTGAGATCCCCAGGCGTTCCCAGGCCAGCCGAGAGACATAGTCCCTCCAGCGTGTCCCGGGTCCCTCCCGGTGGGATGTGCCTGGAACACCTCACCAGGGAGGCGTCCAGGAGGCATCCTGACCAGATGCGCGAGCCTCAACTGGCTCCTCTCAACGTGGAGGAGCAGCGGCTCTACTCTGAGTCCCTCCCGGATGACTGAGCTTCTCACCCTATCTCTAAGGGAGAGCCCAGCCACCCTGCGGAGGAAACCCATTTTGGCCGCTTGTATCCGGGACCTCGTTCTTTCGGTCATGACCCAAAGATCATGACCATAGATGAGGGTGGGAACGTAGATCAACCAATAAATCAAGAGCTTCGCTGTTTGACTCAACTTTCTCTTCACCACAACGGACTGGTACAGCGCCCACTTCACAGCAGATGCTGCACCAATCCAGAAAAAGCAGAGATGCGATCCTAAGGCCACCAAAACGGATCCCCTCAATGCCTCGGCTGGTCAGAGATTCTGTCCATGAAAGTACTGAACAGAATCGGTCACAAAGGGCAGCCTTGGCGGAGTCCAACTCTCACCGGAAACGAGCCCGACTTACTGCCGGCAATGCGGACCAGACTCTGACACCGGTCATACAGCCCGTATCAAAGGGCCCGGTACCCCATACTCCCGGAGAACCCCCCACAAGGCCCCCCTGGGGACGCGGTCAAACTCCTTCTCCAAGTCCACAAAACACATGTAGACTGGTTGGGCGAACTCCCATGCACCCTCCAGGACCCTGCTGAGGGTGTAGAGCTGGTCCAGTGTTCCACGACCAGGACGAAAACCACACCTCCTGAATCCGAGGTTCGACTAGCCGATGGACCCTGCTCTCCAGGACCCCTGAATAGACCTTACAAGGGAGGCTTAAGAGTGTGACTCGGCATGCGGCTCGGCATGTGGGAGCGGTGGTCTCTCATTTTTATTTTGTTTTGAAATCTGTGATATCTTCACCTTTAGAAGGAGTTCCATGAGCCTGATCAAAGAGTTCACTCGTTATGACACCAGGGGATAGCACTGCTCCCACTCATTTATTTCCTATGGAGCTTTCATGGTGAGGCAACAGTAACTTGCCCTCCAGCTGAGCAAATTGTGGAAAAAAACAAAAACAAAAAAAAACAAGCATACAACTTATACACATACAGCCGCCACGGCACCTGCCGCTAAAGTTCCGCAACTTTGGTGACAGATGCCACGAACACTGTGACAATCTGTGGCAGGTGTATGTTATTTTTTTTTCTTTGGAATAAACTGATTTATTAAATATTCAATATCCAATCTGGCAGATTGGTGGTGTCCATGGTGATTATTATGACAACATAGAAACTTTGGCTGAATTACTGGAAAGAACAGAAGCTGAAAACAAAGGTTTCAGGGAGTTGTTTTTGTCCTTTACCAAAACTTCTATGAAATGGGTTTTATCAAAATAATATTTTATTATAATGCGGACTAGCGATGCAAAACAACAAATTTGAAAATTGTCATCACTATCACTTCTCGTATGTCCCCTAGTGGCGGAAAATTGACTTTTTCCACCACTGTTCGCTCCCTGTGTCAAGATTGTGAAGTAAATGAATAAATTCACTCTGGTGCATTCGCTCAATGCACCGGAGTGAATCTTTTTGTCAGTGAGCCTCTTTACGAGAAAGTGATAGAGACACACCAAAATAAACAAGCAATTATTATCAACCTCATTTTATTTTTGAGCTCATTTAAATTTTTATTGAGAATAATTGAGTTATTGCTTACTTCAATAGACCTATTCCGGATTTAATTTAATAAATTATAAATTAATAAAGGATTGTAGGAAGGCATACCCAATACCTGTATAGACCGCTAGAAAAAGTTATTGTTGATATTTAGAAATTTGTGCCCATATTGAGAAGTTTTTGAATGCCCTACAAAACATTACATTGCGCTCTCAGTGAATCACATAAATCTTCTGCATGTGGTCAGATATAAAAAAGGCCATCTGAATTTTGTTCGGTATGTATTGAACCAATAGGTAGAATTGAATATTTTGGCATGAATACATGTACTATTCCACCCCTACTTGTCATTAATTGTCTTCAAAGACTCATGACTATACAAGTCAGATTGAAACAATCTGTTGATGCAGAACAACCACATGCTGAAATTATACAGATAGTAATGAAACATGTAACCAATTTTTAAAATAACATGTTCATGTTTAATCTGCTACTCTATGTGTTTTGCTGTTCACAGCATCCCCTACAGTGCGAATTATCCATGCAGGTCAGGCCTGTAATGTGGAGGAAGAGCAACATAGCGAGAGGGTTTACATCATCCGAGAGGGAGAAACTCTGGAACTCCAGTGCCTTGTCACTGGACACCCTCAACCACAGGTAATTATGTTCTTGATGTAAATGTTGCTTTAAGTAAACTAAAATTTGGGGCACTTTTCAATGTCAATGTCAAATGTATTTATATAGCACATTACAAACAGATGTCAAACAGCTCCAAAGTGCTGTACAAAAACGGTAATAAAGTAAGTTGATGAAAAGAAAAAGGGAAATAATACAAGAAAAAAGATCTATATATATTGTTAAATATATATTGTTTTCAGTTGTTTTGAGTGAATACGGTATGATCTGAGGAGATGGAAGGCAAACAAAAGTAGCATTTGGGGTGCTGTGATGTGCAGGGGAAAAGTGCAACCCATGTATTGAGGCCTTAGTCCTCATGTCGGTGGTCGCAGGTTCGATTTCCCGCCCGGCGACATTTGCCGCATGTTTTTCCCCCTCTCTCATAGCCCGTGTTGAACTACTTCCAAATAAAGGCTTTTCTTTTTAAAGCCTTTAAAAAGAAAAGCAGCATTCGATGCATGAGTAGAACTTTCGGGTTTTATCAGTAAAAAATGATGGAAAAAAATGCCGGAGTGTGACAACTGGAATAACTGAATCAGCTTCTGTAATTAATGAGTCAGGTCAATTCTGAAGTTGCCAAGGAAGTTTGATCATAATGTTATTACTTTTCATCTCTAAAACTTAATGTTGTAAGACTTGTTAAATATGGACCTTGTTATCCATAGCAATGGATAACAATAAAAAGAGATTTGGGTAAGACTTTATTTGATGGGGTGTGAATAAGACTGACATGACACTGTCATAAACATGACACAACACCTGTCATGAACATAAGTCTTCATGAATATTTGTGATTGTTGTCATAAAGTGTCATTCAGTAAATCAAGACACTGTTAATACAAAGTTGACATTATTCAAAATGTCTTTGTTATGACAACTTGACATGAACCAAGAATCATAATATGTCGTAAATGTCATAATAGTCATAATGATTTAATTGTTATTACACTATCAAAAGCTTTATCAAAACAGTAGTTAATATTTCCACTAACTGAAATAAAGTGAAACAAGTAGGACCAACAATTAAGATTTCAGTAAGCTTTATTACACTGTCAAATGATTTAATAACAGTTATTAATAATTTATTTTACATCGAGTAAATTGGAACAAGTAGCACCAGTTATGAATATGTCATTAAGTGTTATTACAGTGTCATTAATATTATCTCTTAAATCAACTACAGTGAAAGAAGTAGCACCAGTTATGAAAATGTCATTAAGTGTCATTAAAGTGTCATTAATATTAACTCTTACCTCAAGTAAAGGGAAACTAGTAGCAACAATTTAACTTCTGGTCTCTATATTGTAAGGGTTGGGCTGGTCCTTTGTCCTTAGGAGCGTGGTCGATGGAGCTGCTTGGTTCCAGCTGCTTGTTTATTTTTCTTTGGCGGAGCAGGTGTTGACGTTGAAGGTGGGTTTCGGCTCAGAGCCGGCCACACTGATTCATCCAGGTGACGGGTTCTCCCCGTTAGTCGTCTCATGGGATCTGCAGTGTGAGACTTTTGTTTTGGCTTGGCGCCCTGAGCGATCCAGGGTGAGCTGCTTGGTGCGGGGCATACAACCTCTCTGCAGCTGGAGGGTTTATTTTAGGCAGATCTGTAAAGATACTGTTGCCGTAATCAAATAAAAGCATGGATGAGTTTCTCTAGATCAGGGGTCACTAACACAGTGCCCGTGGGCACTCAGTCGCCTGAGGGAACATTGTTGAAAATAGCCATTGTCATTCAGGAACACTGCCAAAAAAAATATTTAATTAAATGTTTTTACCTTGAAGTAATAACATTTGTTTATTTTTAGAATAAAAAAAGTTAATTATAAAGATGTTTAAAATTGCTTTATGTATAAAACTCTTTTCTAGGGTTAAAGTTCAGAATTATGCGCAGACGCCTGCAGGATGTTATCAGAGGGCAGCAGCGCCTGCAGCTATACGGCTGTTACCGCTCAAAATTACCAATAAGCCTAAGTCTTATTGGTAATTTTGCTTTTGTTTATTTGGTGGCTTTACACTTTTTCTGTGAGCTAAAAATGAATGAGCGGAGTTTGAACCTCCTGTAATTCTAAGAGTGGTCATTTGGATCCTGGCTGAGCTTTTTACCGTGTGCGGTTCTGACCATATGTATTCTTATTATTATTGTTATAAAGGTTGAGCCAAGAACATTTATATCTATGTCAAACAAGTAGTCCTTCGTGTTACTTTGTACCCATGAAGTAGCTCCCAGACTCAAAAAGGTTTGGTGACCCCTCCTCTAGAGCTTGTTAAAGGACATTAGTCCTTTAACAATGGAAATGTTCTTCAGGTGATTGAAGGTTGACTTTGTTTTTATGTGACACTGAAGGTTTAAGTCTGAGTTCATCACTACACCAAGATTTCGGGCCTGAAATTTAGTTATTACAGCTAAACCAATGTTTAGCTGTAATAACTGAAGCTGTGCACTATGTATGTGTATATATGTTCCAAAATATATTTATTAAATAATCACCATCAGGGGCGCTGCCAGGAATCTTGGGCCCCCTGACAAAAAATTAGTTTGGGCCCCCCGCGCAGCTGCTGTTACAATTTTTTGAGTCTATTTGACCCATAAAAAGCGT
>NW_015116554.1:20629-24761 GCF_001443285.1 Poecilia latipinna | reverse complement strand
TTATAAGAGAAATTTTTTCCACAGGTCCCACATGAGAAAGGTTTCTCACCTGTGTGAGTTCTCATGTGAATATTTAAACATCTTTTATAAGAGAAATTTTTTCCACAGGTCCCACATGAGAAAGGTTTCTCACCTGTGTGAGTTCTCATGTGAATATTTAAACATCTTTTATAAGAGAAATTTTTTCCACAGGTCCCACATGAGAAAGGTTTCTCACCTGTGTGAGTTCTTATGTGATCAACTAAGTGAGATTTATACAAGCATTTTCTTCCACATGTGCCACAAGAGAAAGTCTTCTCACCTGTGTGAAATCTCATGTGAGCCGTTAAGCTGTTTTTATAAGTGAAAAGTGTTCCACAGGTCCCACATGAGAAAGGTTTCTGACCTGTGTGAACGCTCATGTGAAAAGTTAAACTTCTTTTATGAGAGAAACTTTTTCCACAGGTCCCACATGAGAAAGGTTTCTCACCTGTGTGAACTCTCATGTGAAAAGTTAAACTTCTTTTATGAGAGAAACTTTTTCCACAGGTCCCACATGAGAAAGGCTTCTCGTCTGTGTGAACTCTCATGTGCCTAATCAAGTAAGGATTCCTCTGGAAACTTTTTCCACAAGTCCCACAAGAGAAAGGCTTCTCACCCGTGTGAATTTTCATGTGATCAAGTAACTGAGATTTAGACACAAAACGTTTTCCACAGGTTGTGCACGTGTAAGGCCTCTCACCCGAGTGAATTCTCATGTGTCTGTTTAAAGTGCCGACTTGATGGAAACTTTTTCCACAAGCTGTACATGTGTACGGTTTTTCCCCTGTATGAATTCTCATGTGATAAATCAAAGTACTCTTGTGAGGGTAATGTTTTCCACAGGTTGAACATGTGAAAGGTTTCTTAGCAGTGTGAGTTGTCATGTGTGTTGTCAAGGAATTATTTCGAGAAAAAGTTTTGTCAGAAATTTTACAAGAATATAGTATATGGTTTGGGTGATGTTTCTTGTGTGGTTTTTGTTTTGAAGTCTCAGTTTTGCCTTTCTGTTTGTTCACCAACATGTCATCAGTCTCCTGTTTCAGCACAGACTGTACTTTATCCTGACTGATGCAGAGTTGCTTCTCTTCCTCTTTGAACTGTTTATGTTCTGGTTCCTCTTGTTCCCGTTTCATCTGCAGAGGTTCTGGTTCCTCTTGGTCCAGTTTCATCTGCAGAGGTTCTGGTTCCTCCTGATGTAAAGTGGAGTTTTCCGGGTTGCTGGGCTCATTCAGAACCTCCTCCTCTTTAGACAAGCTGCATTGTGGGAGATCTGGAAAAAAAAGAAAACAAAAGCTTCAAATTGTGAATCAATGAACCCTTCACTTTCATTAACAAAAGCTAAAATAAAAATAGTCTTCATCGAGCATGTACGCATCAATAAAAATAAAATCTCCGCCATCGTTTGTCTTTCGGAGCAATTTTTATTAACCTCATTTGGATTTTACAATGTCTGCATGTGGTTAATAATTTTACCAGCGATAAAACTGCAGTGGCATCAAGAGTGCCAACATTTGGAAATATGTCGTCTGTCTAGCCGACATTAACCCCTCTTAAAGATTTTCTTCTTGCAAACTGGGACGTTGCACCATATTCTGTGACCACTGCACATTGTGACTGCAGGAGGCGCTGTTGCAGCTTTATAGTTTGCTATACTTATGGACACAATATGATTGCGCTTATATAATGGGAGCACACTAACTTGCAGTAAAATACTAAATATTTAAACCAAACTGTCTCTAACTCTCTCCTTTCTAAGTTACCATCTGACAATTAGTGTTATGACATTACTTTTCATTATTTGGAGAAAAGAGAGGCTTAGCAGAAGCAGTTTGGTTTAAATATTTAGTATTTTACTACAAGTTACGATATATAATGAGCACCATCATATTCTGTCACAATATACATTTCTGTAATAGTCATAATATTAGTTGTCCTTTCCTCTTTTTGTTTTAGTTTCTTAAAAATGTGGAGTATTCCCTATTTCGCCCAGAAAAGGATTATTTTAGTTTATTAGTAATATCAGAAAATGTTTAGTAAGCACTATTTAGATCAATATTATACAGCCCAGAAATGGAATCAGAACTGGAATAACTACGAACTTGGAATACAGAGATGCTTAACAGGAACAGTCACTGCTTAGTTTATATTACTTTTAACCCAGAAAAGGAATTAGATCAGGAAATGGAATTAGAATTACAAATGGAAATGGATACTTAGCAACTTGAACAGAAGCACTTAGTTTCCATACTTTAGAACAACATTAGATTAGTTTTCTTTCCTCTTTTTTTCCTTTTGGTTTGTTATTTTGTTTGCATTTCCTTTTAACTCATATAAAGCACTTTGAATTGCCTTGTTGCTGAAAATAAATAAATTTATAAATAAAATTACCTCACCTTACAAAATTTATTGTATTACAACTTATAACGTTCACCAAGAACGTTTATACAGGTGGTGCAGAGTATTATCTATATGCAATTCTTTCACTCTGTCAAAAGTAAGATAACGCTCAAATCTTCCGTTTTTGCTTTGAAGGTTTTCTAAAGACACAATGTGAGGAAGAAGTGGGAAATATTTTTAAAGAGAGACGGATTCACTGCAGCACGGATGAATCCGACATCGGACTCAATCTCAGCAGCTGAATCACTCCGAAGCTACAACTCATCAGCTGAGAATATGGAAAAAAGCACATAAATATATATATGTTTTTTTGATTAATTCTATCAATTAAAAAAATACTTAAAAAATTTAATTCTTAGTAAATGTAGCTTTGATAGCCGTTTGAATACAGTTCCTAGTAAAAAAAAATAAGAAAAAGACATTATGATCAATTAAATGCACTGATTCTTTATTGTGCCTGCCAAACATAACGCTGAGCAGGAGCGCTGCCAGGAATCTTGGGGCCCCCTGACGAAAAATTTGATTGGGCCCCCCACAATCAAATTTGCGGTAAAAGCTACTGTAATTGTAATAGTTACTGTTAATTTTTTTAGTCTATTTGATCCATAAAAAGCGTCACACTTTTAAAGGCTTGCATCTGCCTTGCTTTCTTTGGTTCAATACTGATACTAGCACAATATTTACTGCTCATGAATTTAACATCCAACGTACAACTACACATAAAGCAATCCAGACTTCTCAAAAATGCTATGTAGTTGCATTTTATTCAAGCTGCAGTACATAACTTGAATAAAAAATATGTTTTCTCCATATTTGTTAAAGCTGTCACCATGTCATAGCAGTTTGTTATGAGACAGATAATCTGTGAAAACAATCAATCTCCTCCATCTCCTTCCTGAATTACTGGTTAAAGTAATGCACCGTTCTGACCAAAACAACCAATCAGAACTAGTAGGATGCTCTTAGCGCTGTCAATTAGCCTCATTCACTCACTGCTAAATGTGCTAATGGGGGAGAAACAACTTATCATTACAAGAAACCGTTTATCTGCCATCATTGGTAGCCATGCTAACTAAACTGAGCATTCACAGTTTGAATCTGCACAGCTCTGTGCTATGCTAACTGCAGCACGGCACAAATCGAGGGGGAGGAATGATGAGCAGCAGCACATGAGATTGTGATTGAAAGCATTAAAACTCTCCTGCCACTGACTGGTTGTTTCTAGCACTGGGAGAAGGCAGAGGAAATAGATTTTTTTCACAGATTACCTCTCAGTATGGTTACTGTCACAACATAATGACAGTTTTAAAAAATATGTTGAAAAAAATATATAAAAGTTGCATAATGCAGCTTTAATTTCACTTAGGAGAGGACGGGTCAGGAGGGACGTGGGTTAGAGCTGCTGCTGACTGACTCACCTGTTAAGTGGTAAAAGGCACAGGGAACAAGTTAAATATATGAATATGTTGGTATTTTTTTTCCTTAATTCATTAAATGCTAGTGAAATGGAGGCAAACAGTAGTCTGTAGCTAAGCTAATTATGCTAAATGGTTGATAATCTCACACAGTCTACCCACCTCTCTTGGAGAAAAACTGGGTTATAAATTAACACTCTCACCTTTTTCTCTGTCTTTTTTTTAAAACCTGACTTTATAACTTTTCTTAGCAGCATAGTAACTGCAATATATATATATATATATATATATATATATAT
>NW_015116554.1:0-16664 GCF_001443285.1 Poecilia latipinna | reverse complement strand
AGATTACCTCTCATACTATACTGTCACAACATAATGACAGTTTTAAAAAATATGTGAACAAAATATTGATAAAAAAGTGACAGCTTTAATTTCACTCAGGAGAGGACGGGTCAGGGGGAATGTGGGTTATAGCTGCTGCTGACTGACTCACCTGTTAAGTGGTAAAAGGCACAGGGAACAAGTTAAATATATGAATATGTTGGTATTTTTTTTTCCTTAATTCACTAAGAGCTAGTGAAATGGAGGCAAACAGTAGTCTGTAGCTAAGCTAATTATGCTAAATGGTTGATAATCTCATATAGTCTACCCACCTCTTAGAGAAAAACTGGGTTATAAATTAACACTCGCCTTTTTTTCCTCTCTCCCTCTTTTTTTTGAAAACCTGATTTTATAACTTTTTTGAGCAGCATAGTAACTGCAATATATATATATATATATATATATATATATATGCACTTGTGTTCTTAGCATTTTTTGATATCTGAAAGCACTGCATCTTTTTCGTTATTTTGAACATTTCTCATTTTCTGCAAATAAATACAAAATATCAGAATTTTGTCAGTAGTTCATAGAATAACAATGTTCATTTTACTCAAACATATACCTATAAAAAGTAAAATCAGAGAAACTAATCATTTTGAGCGGTCTCTAATTTTTCCCAAAGCCATACCTCTGCTTTGTTCTTCAGGTGCGTTGGACTAAGACAGCAGGTGGCGCCTCGGATAGTCAAGGAAAGTTGTCGCTGAAAGGTGGAACTCTAAAAATTGAGAACATCAGTCGCCACCAGGGAGGGCGCTACTACTGCAAGGCTGAGAATGGACTGGGATTCCCAGCCATACGCTCCATACGAGTTGACGTCTACTGTAAGCACTCAAACTGAAAAAGGCCTATATAGTTCTGAATAAATTCAATGTTTACTGTCAAACAAACAGTTTAGTCAAAATATTTTTAAGACTTCGGATAACTGAGCCTCATACAGTGCCTATAAAATTCCTCAGGATGTCTAACCTTTTCATTGATCTTAGAATCAATTATAATCAAGAAACAGTGGCTCTTATTTTTATTTATTTATTTTTACAGATATTTACAAAAAAAACTTGCTCAAAGTGAAAACTGATTTCTTAGTTTTTTCCCCCCAAACATTTATTTAAGTGTTTTGTTCTTTATACACAAACATAAAGGCACACACCGTAACAGGCTTAACTAAAAATTAAAATAAATAAATAAAATTAAACTGTTTTCCCTCACTCTTTGATAAAGAAAAATTTCCACAACACCGTCCCTTTTGTAGTCTTTTCTCTGGTCACTCTTGTCAGTTTGATATTCCTACTGCGTTTCTTCAGCAACTTGGCTATTGATCATTGTCAGCATATTCATTCTATATCCATCTTGACCTCTCTGCTCTCGTTGGCACCCATTGTTCTCTATATACCTAGGTGAGTTTATGCAACAAGTAATTGGTGGGGAAGTGCATTCCTCATAGGTCTTTCTGTTGTGGTTTACTACTCTCACAAAGTTTCTCCTAGGCACCTCTCGATGCCTTGCTAGGCATTCTCGTTTTCTGTCCATGCCTTTCCAGGCTCTCAACTCCCACACAGGCCATGCATGCTTTGGCAGGCCTTCTTTGTCAATGTTTTCAACCATTTCAACTCATTGGAGGCACCACAGATATAGGAAATATATATATGCACAACATAGGAAATGACTGCAAGAAAGTTAGAGTTGTGTAGTTAAAATCTGATGTTAGTAACTACTTTAAATGATGCTGGACAACATGGAAAATATGTTCACTAAGATCAAATCTAATTTGGATAATTGGAGCAAGCTGCATTTGACATTTTATGGGGTAATAAAGGTGAGTGTAGCTCATTAGATTCATTATTATACTGGAATGATACTAATATTTATTCCCCCATATTGGTATCATTCCAAACATTTTCTTCGTAAAGGTGGTAGGTATCATATTAACATTAGTAGGTTGTGTCAACCTATAAAGGAATGAGAACTAGCCCTACCAACATATAACATTATACTGTCTAAGCTATGCAAACATTGGGAAGAGACAAAAACAGGCTTAGACTGAGTTTTAATTGATCAAGAATTTACCTCTACATTCATCTCTTTTGACATTTTGTTTTTTTTACAAAAATTAGGAAGCTATAGGAAAAATCTGAATAACCATAAGGTAGTAGAAGATATAGCAAGAGGTACACAAGAAATTTAATATCTCCCCTCATTTCCAAAATTATTCATCCCTGTGGCACAACCCAAAAATCTAAATTGGCAAACAATTTATTAGCCACAATAAATATAAGAACAATTGGTGATCTATATGAAGAGGATATATTTATGTCACATAATGGCTTAACTGAAAAAATTAAGCTGGGGAGAAACAGTCACTTCTGGAGATATTTACAAATTAGAAATTGCATAAAAGTCAAAATGGACAAAAACCCATAGAATTTCCTGGGATTGACACCTTTACATCCATCAGGATGGCTTAATGTGTGCCCATTGGTTAAAAACAGTATTTGTATAACTATAAAAAAAATATGGCAAACAAATCTTGATTGTACTTTTGATGTAGGACCCTTGGACTCAAGTATTTCTGACAACGGGTCATGTATCAGGAAGGCCAAAGGCATATTTATTCAGATATAGCAACTATTGAAAATTAGACTTCATAAAATGGGCTTGGGTAAAATTGAACTTTGTTGGAAATGTCAAGAAGCAAAGAGTTCTCTCTTGCATTTTTTGTGGGAGTGTCCAAAAGTCTCACCAACAGGATCGTGTGATATATACAGTACACTAAAATAACGATAGAAATGAGGCCTACGATAGAGATCTGCAGTCTATCAGCTAACCGCAGTAGACTGATGATGTAACCAACTGCATCAAAACAGAGCAAGCTAAGAGCAGCATGGCTAAGAGCGGAAATGAAGAGCTCGTTAAAAAGGCAGGTATAATTATTCGTGTATAAACATGAATAATCTGGATCTTGTTCAGGTTCCACCTCTGGAAATGTTAGGGCAACACTTGGGAGGAGCACGACAGATGTCACGGTTGGAAAGCAGGAAAGCAAGAGGTAAAAGTGCAGGCAAAGTCAGTGTGAAACTGCCAGGACACGTACGAGGTAAAGCTCACTGAGTCCAATGGACCCTGTCTCTTAACCCTCCTGCAGTCTTACAGTGGTCCTCAGGAGCAAGGTAAATGTCAAGGTTGGACAGCAAGGAAGCGCCATGGGTGACGGTCTGACGGTCTTTCAGAAACCACAAAAAGAAAAGTGTGTAAAACACACCCGTGCAGGACAGCGCACAAAATAAAAAACTTGTGGGGCTTGAATGACCCCGTTTCTGAAGACTATGAGAGGGTTAAACAGTCTGACCAGTCCATTGTAAGTTTTATACAAATTGTGATATATATCGTTAGTGCCACCCATCACAATAATATTGTGATATGCATTTTATGTCATGTCGCACATCGCTGCTCCCCAGTATGGAAGAGTGTATCACCATTTATGAGGGGTTGGCTAAATTTTAAAGTACATGAATCACCAAGACTGTACTTGTTGGGGGACAGAAGTGAGGTGCTACACTTGGATAAAACGGCTCTTAGAGTTTAAATACTGAACTTGTGATCACCTTATTTTAATACTATAGAAAGAAACTTGAGTTCCAACCCTCAAGTTGGAGAGAAAGTCTGATGGAAACTGTAGGCTGCGAGAAGATGTTTGGAAGATTAAAAGGCAGGAAGAGGTTGTAATGGAACAATGGGACAGTTTTCATTACATCTACAACATAACAGTTAATTGCACCACAAGAAGCGTCTTGTGGTGCAATTTTTAATTCATGACTATGTTTTTGTCCCTCACTGTTTTATGTTATTTATGTTAGTTGTTTTGGATTCTTTGAGTGTTTTGAAATTTAATAAAAACTTTAATTACAAAAAATAACTTTTATTGTGAAGGTTTGATATCTTAGCTATATAATGCAATGCCTGGAATTAAAAAACATTCAAAGTCATAATTATGACTTTCAAAGTCAAAATTATGACTTTGAAAGTCGAAATTAGTCTTTAATCGAAATTGGTCTTTTATTTTTTTTCTTTCATGGTGGAAATGGGCTTCCATACTGAGTAACTGAAACAATTGAAAAATAAAGTTTTCTTTGATAGTCTTCCCTCTTCATCCTTTAACTATTCACCACATCTCTTTATCCAACATCCTGTCCCCTCAGACTTGGATAAACCAGTTATCACTGTGCATCAGAGTGATGACGAAGCAAAGGAACAGTTCTACTTTGAACGTACCGTCTTTCTTCGTTGTGCTGCCAACTCGAACCCTCCTGTCCACTACACCTGGACAAGAGACAGAGAGGTGCTGGCCCAGGGCTCTGACTCAGGGGTGGAGATATACAAGCCATTTTTCACACAGGTAAGGAGCCAAGATTACATATCATCTGAACTCCAAGCCAATATCAAAATTAACTTTTAACATATCAAAATTAAGCCACTAGTTGAAGTAGCTTAAGACTTACACAGGAATATATATATATACCGTATTTTCCGCACTATAAGGTGCACCGGATTATAAGGCGCATAGAATAGACGCTAGAGTAGAAGCTGGAGTTACGTTATGCATCCACTAGATGGAGCTGCACTAAAGGGAATGTCAACAAAACAGTCTGACTCCGGTCGGCGACCGGGCCAGGGCGTGGCCGGACAATGGTCACCCTTCTCCGTTCGCGCACAGCATGTTCGTGGAGAACGTGGTCCTAAGTGACCTGCAGATGACCTGATTATAGACGGTCGGTAGGTAGATAGGTCAGTCAAACTTTATTTGACTTTACAGACCAGCGTTCTGACAACTATCCCAGCATGCACCGCGCGCTTCTTCTACAGGCGAAAATTAAATCGGTAGTTGCTAGACCTGTTGTGGCTCAATACTGGTCCATATATAAGGCGCACCGGATTATAAGGCGCACTGTCAGCTTTTGAGGAAAATGAAGGTTTTTAGGTGCGCCTTATAGTGCGGAAAATACAGCATGTATATATGGTCTTTAAATGTCATTTAACATGTCAGTAATATTATGAAGATTACTTTTTTTGCACCATCATATCCTGATGGATATGATAACATTATTACAATTTTATTGTAATAAAATTACAATAAAATTTAATTTTATTGTGCTTTTTCCTAAAATATTTTATGTCACATTACTCTGAATAAGATCCCAAGATAGTATTGGCTTTCCCCGTGCGGCCTTGGAAGTGCTGCATATTTCCAATCTCCTTGAAGATATGTAAACACAATGCTCTTTCCCACCTCACCCCCTCCTGCATCCATGGAGCTGGGAGCTGAGCGCTCCTGAGGACATCATTCCTCTATAACAAACACCTTTATCAGACTTTGCCGGGAGGTTGAGCAACGTGGTTTCATGGCCTTTGATGTCACCGCCTTCACTCATGTCTTTGTTTTGCCCCTTTGTTTTGTCTGAATGCCCTAATGTGTCCTTTCCTCTTTTTGGTTTTCTTTCTTTCTTTCTTTCTTTCTTTCTTTCTCTCTTTCTTTCTTTCTTTCTTTCTTTCTTTCTTTCTTTCTTTCTTTCTTTCTTTCTTTCTTTCTTTCCTTCATTCCTTCCTTTGGTATGTTATTTAATTTGTATTTCCTTTTAATTCATGTAAAGCACTTTGAATTGCCTTGTTGCTGAAAATGTGCTATATAAATAAAATTACCTTACCTTACTCTGCCATTTTCCTTACTCAAGACCATGACTTCGGATTTGGAGGGACTGATTCTCATCCTGGCCACTTCACACTTGCCTGCGAACTGCTCCAACGAGAGCCGTATATCACGACCTGATGAAGCCAATAGGACCACATCATCAGCAAAAAGCAGAGCTGCGATCCTAAGGCCACCAAAATGGATCCCCTCAACTCCCTGGCTGTGCCTAAAAATTATGTTCATAAACGTTATGAACAGAATCAATGCAAACCAAACATTTTGACAAATGTTAGGGTTGGTAGTAACAAGAACCCAAAATAGTCATGTCATTGTTCAAAATGTCTTGGTATGCTGAAACACTAAGAGGTTCCATTCACTGGAACTAAGGGGCCAAGCCATCTCCTGAAAAGCATCCCCACACCATAATCCTCCCTCCACCAAACTTTACACTTGGCACAGTGCAATTAGAGTACCGTTCTCCTGGCAGCCGCCAAACCCAGATTCATCCATCAGATTGCCAGATGGAGAAGCACAATTCGTCACTCTAGAGAACGTGCATCCACTGCTCTAGAGTCCAGTGACGACGACTTTACTCCACTGCATCCGACGCTTTGCATTGCATTCCTCACCCATTCCTCCAATTATATCCTGTTGATTCTCTACTGTTTCTTTCCCTGGATTCCTGTTTTGTTCTACTGTGGCTCCTGTGTTCCCCGTGGTCTTTGTAAGCCTTTTATTCATGTTTTTTTTTTTTTTCCATTAAATCCCCAAAATCTACGTGACACTTTTCCTTCCTGCTGCTTTTTGGTCCACTTTAAAACTCACACAACTTGACACATTTCCCATGGATGTTCTTGTATCACCTCTGTGGTTTGAGCTGAGAAGGGATGCAAGCAGTGTAAATTAAGGTCCTCCAGAATGGCTGTGGTCTGCCTGCAAAGTGCTAGCGAAGCAGACTGGAACGAGATGGAGTGGAAGTTTGGGGTTAGATCCATGCGGATCATTTTGCTTAAGGGCTCCTGGAGGCTTGGGCCGGCCCTGATATGTCGTGACTAAGGCCCTGTTTACACGACAATGATCCAACGAAAATGGAATTTTTGTTTCGTTTCTATTAAACTGTTTACATCAGTGTTTCTCAACCTTTTTTGGGCCAGCGCCCCCCACCAAATAAATTTGCAGGCTACTTTGCACTGACCATTATTTTATCATTAATATTACTATCACTATTGTAGATGTTTTGATTTTTTATGCTTGTTTCTGTATTTATCATCAAAAATAATTTCCCAGAGAACAAAAAAGCCATGGGAATAGAAATTATTTGCACAGGTGTCTACGAAAAATGCAATGAACATTCAAGTTAAATTCAGTAGGCCTAACAGCAGCCAATCAGAGGAAAAAATATTCTTATTCTTTGCCATTTTCTAGTTGTTAAATATTCCACAAAATGATCAGATAAAAGATGTTCAACATGTCAGTTTAAACTTTGATCTATTTGCAAAACGACTGAGCTCTGCAACATTAAAACATGGATAGAACTGTAACTACATTAATCATAACTCTTCTTCTCTTCAGTAATTGTCAGTTTCTGGTGGTGCAGCTCTGTGCTGCCTTCAGGAGAATGGGACATCAGAGTATCATCCATAAAACTTCACTCACATGGCATTTATTGTGCAAACCAGAGCTTTCAGTGGAAAAACAAAAGTTCCAGATCCTTTTAATGCTGTACAAATATGAGACAGAAACATGGATTATATCTTTATTTAGCCCTGTCTATTGATTTATAGATTAATAGTTTTACTGGACAGAAATTACAAAGAACAAATCTGGTTCTTAATCAAATCTAATTAAAAACATGAATAAGTGATAAGTTATTTACTGTTATGATCTGTAAGATATATTTATTCTCAGTGCTAGATGTGGTCTCAACAAACCCATGGCACTTCAACAATATTATTTTACCTTTTATCTGGAAATAGTGTCTGTTTGTTCTTGCCATACAGTCTCTGTATTAATTATTGCTCTAAAGGTCTTGCCATACCAGTTTACTCCTCTGTATTTACTTTAGTTTCTTAGTTTATTCTTGCATTTTGTTCTTCATTCATTTAGTATTAGTAATTATCCTCTCTTGGTTTATTGCTATGTCCACTTTAGTTTCTTTCCTGTTGCTAGATTTATTTTATCATTTATTGACGCTCACCATCATTAATCTTCACTCATCACCTGCTGCGCCTCCTAATCATCATGTTTCACATCATGTGTTGATTTTTCACTGTTCAGCGTCGGATTCTTTGTTTTTATGCCATAATTCACATCTAGTTCGTCGCTCCGTTTTATGTCCCGCTTCTCCTGTTTCAGAGTTTTGCGCAATGTGCGCGTCGTTTTTTCTTTTTTTTTTTAACCCCCTAAGGTACAGGGAGGTCGGGAAGCGTATCTCTGGGGAAAAGGCAGACTGACATAAACCATTTAAAACAACGGAAACAATTTCTGCATTCTGATTATTGAATTTTAAAATTGCTGTGGTTCCGTTGTTCTATCACCCCCGTTTCATACCGGACCTTACAGCTCCGGCGTTAACGCTATAAAATGAACGCTCTCTATCGTGGTATCACCATGGAGGGATTTCTTTATTTAAATGGGTTCATTTTTCAGAGGGATACAAAGTGAGGGTTTTAATAATTACATGTTTATAAGGGTCCATGGAAGCGGGCAGCTTTCAAACGGAAATAAAACACTTTTTAATATAAGTTGCTGCTTTGACATGATCACAGAACTGCCAAAAAAATATGTACAAAAATACCAGACAAAGTGAATCACAGCAACGTCATCAGTCGGTGTAACGCTGAACTGATGCGGTGAAGCTACTAGTGGCAGGAGAGGAGCTGCGCCAAGAAGCTACAAACACTGAAGAGGAGGAGAAGGAGAAGAAGAAGAAGAAGAAGAAGAAGAAGAAGAAGAAGAGCTGCCATCGATACAGTTGCAGCCAGGCATGATTTAATGTTACACAATACAATTAGGAAGTTGCTCAAAGTCTAAACTGGTATTGTTGTGCATTAAGGTGTAAAGTTTACCATTCGACCAAACGCCCCCCAAAGGCATCCCAGCGCCCCCCTTTTGTGAAAATGTCCGCCAGCACCCCCTGCCATACTCTGAACACCCCCTGGGGGGGCGGTACCGCCCACATTGAGAACCGCTAGTTTACATGAAGATGTTCTAATCACAATCTGCCACTAGTTGGTGCTAGGCTTCGACAAACAAAAGTTCTCCCTCCATTCTTCATCATCAACTACATTGTTTACAAAGTTATCCCACCACTGGCTTGTTCTCCCAGGTCGTGTCCAGTAGCGCCTCCTCGATGTGTTTCTTTGTCGCATAAATTCGATGATTTAAGTAAAGAGGTATAAAATGAGCACCGTGGTGGAGAGCTGCAGTTGGATTTATAAGAGTCAGAAGCACAAATAATACTCTGGTATCTGGCATTTCCTGTAGTTTCTTCTTCTGTAGAGAAGAAAAAACATAGAGAGCCGTAATGAAATATGTCATACTACGCATGAGCTGGGGATACTCTGGAAGAAAATATCAGTTTATTCGGTGTACAAGACAATGGACACCGGTACGTTTTAGAAACATCGCACTCTGGAACCCGTTCTCAAACTGTGCCGTTGTCAGAGAAACCATCTGTCAGTGCAAATGCAACGAAACTCTTCCATTTTCACCCGAAATTGTTGTTGTGAAGATGGGGCCTTAGTTGTAACATGGTTGGTTCTGTGGATCCATTTTCTTTGGTTGGGTGAACAAACCCCTGCCTAAGATCAGTAGCTATTAGCGATCAGTTGCATCCTGCTGGCAGATATTTATAATAACATGAAGCAGAAAGCTAAGGTCATTGTTTTGCCCTACACCCAGTGAGCGGTGCAGGTTGCAACAATTTGATCAGAGCAGAGAAGTTTTGAGCGCCCAGAGACAGGTTTGAGAAAGCACAGTGAATATTTGAAAGAGAGCAGACATTTTGAGTACAAGCATTACAAGTTTTGAGAGGAAAAACATGAAGTCCTGCTTTCAAAATGGAAATGTGTGCTCTTGAATTATGGCAGAAAAATTTCTCCATAAGTATAGTTGTAATGATACTTGTTTCTCACAAGTATCATTACAACTATACTTATGGAGAAACATGAGGAAAAAAGTGACTTATTTTTCAATAAAATGCCTCACACAGATACATAATGTTTTGACGTGATTTTTTTGTCAGGGTCAGACGAAGATCTTGAAGCTGAAAAATCTACGTCTGCAGGATTATGCTGACTACACTTGTGTTGCTTCCGTGAAGACTTCCTGTGGCATTAGAGACAGAAGTACCCACTTCATTCTCAACAACAGGACAGGTATAAACGCACTCAGGAATTGTAACAATTAAACACTATCTGCATGTGTTTGTCTTTATTTAAATATTATATGCCTATAAGGGGGGCAAACCTTTAAAAAAGTAAGATTCTGGATTTTCTAAATTCCAATTAAAAATTCTTATTAGTTCTACTAAAAATGATTTTTATTTCATGTTTTGATAGTAGAAATTCACATAATAATTCTGCATTTTAGATTATTATTTAGATATTAGATATCTCAGTGATAATGTAACTGCAACAAAAAACAGGGAAACACAGAAAATAATTAAACTATTAAGCAAAAATCAAATAAAATCTAGCAAAATAGGGAAGCAGCCTAACTGCAACTCGCATTGCCAAAAGCAAGTAGATCAAGCTGGCAGTGCTGCACAGAAAATATATACCAGGTGGGCAAGGCAAGAGCTACCAAGGAGCAGCTGCTCCTGACACCCTGACTTCGATAGCCACAAGATGCTGGGCCCTTGTGGGTCCTGGATGTGGTACTTCAAGTGCACCTAAGAACAATAAACAATTAGCAAAATAATGGATGAATAATTCCATTTAAAGGGGAAGGGACGTTACTCTTAGTTGCAGAAAGGTTTCTTTATTATTCTTATTGTAAACCAGGAATATGTGATAGAAACATTATATGGTTTTAAAAAAAAAGAAATTTGACCTACAATAGAGATCTGCAATCTACTGGCCAACCAGGGTATTGCTTTTTGATGACGCAATGGACTGCATCAACACAGAGCAAGAGGTACAAGCAGCGTGGCTGAGAGCCCAAAGGAAGAGCTTGTTACAAAAGGATGTGCAAAAACATCAATTATCTGGACCTGCTTCGGGTTTAGCCTCCTGAAGTGAGAGGTAAAAGTGCACAGGATCGGTGCGACCCTTGCAGGGACGCACACAGGGCAAAGTTCACTGAGTCCAATGAGCTCTGTTTCTTACCCCCTCTGCCATCTTAGCGCGATACGTAGGAGGAGCACAGCCACTGGCGGTTTCTGATATAGGCGACATGGGCAACCACCCATGACGGTATTTTGTGGGAGGTGGCATAAACGCACCCCCATCTTCCCCCCACCGCCTCTGCCTCTGCCTCCTTCCTCGGAGGTCAAATCAGGTTAGTGGTCAACCAAACACTCAGAAATGTTCCCTCGAAATGTTGTTAAACTGTGTGGATGTTAGAGAAGAAGTCATAATGTGACTTACAAACAGTTTTTTACTTTAAAGCGTCTGTTTCCAGAGGTGGGAACTCGAGTCACATGACTTGGACTTGAGTAAGACTGGAGTTCAAGACATGTAACTCGAGTCATTAAAATGAAGACTTTAGACTTGACTTGAAATAATGTTCAGATTTGGAGTTTTACCAATAACTTGGGACTTGAATTGGTCTTGAACCTGTTTACTTGAAAAGATTTGATACTTTACCCAAAATCTAAAGTTTAAGACACATATTTATAACATGGGCCCCATTAAGTCATTACATTCGTTCCGTATTAACAGAGGCAGACCGTCCCTGTTTTTTCTGTATATGTACAGAAAAAACAGTCGAGCTGCATAAGCTGCACCTCAACTAATTAAATTAACAAGATTTAAAAAGAAATAAAAAAACTGAAAAAAAAAACGAGAGACAACATGCTCAAAGCAGATATGCTCCCACAAGTAATTTCTTTTGGGTACATTAATTATGAAGTATCAAACAATAAACAGAGTGCAACATGCAAAACCTGCAAGAGAAGGATCTCAGATGGAGATACAACTTCCAACTGTTTGACATTTGAAGTTGTAGTTGTACTTTTCTTTTGCTGTGACTCGGGACAGCTGAATTTAGCTAACTTGGGAGTGAAAATAGTCTTAAAATATCTGTGCGGGTGTAAAAAGATTGGTGCGTGTGTAAAAGGATTTGTGCGTGTGTAATACTGGAATTGTAAACCTTAAAAACAAAATAAACCTTCTCCTACGCCTATAAATGTTGAAAAAGTACACACAAATCACCTGGTACACACACACACAAAACTGCATTTACACACAGATCCGGTTATGACTGCACAACTATTTTTGAGACTCATTTCACGCTTCGGGGAAGCTCCAAGATTTGTGTGTAGATGGTGCGTTTACATGCTAGTAAAAGCTGGGACATCTGTTTTGCTCTGAGTTTAGTGTTTTTATCCTCTGACGTTTCTCACTGTGCTTGTGCCAAAGTGGCAAATACTTTAGTTCGTGGAAAACAGAATATATCAGCACTTCCTTTTAATATCCTAAAATTATTTATAGACATATTGTGCATTTTTGAGCAGTACTGGAGACTAGGTGGTCTGAAAAAGGACCACTGGGTGGCGGAATGGTTCGCTGACCGGAAAAATAGCCATTTGCCTGGAGCGACCCGGTGGTCTGTCCTCTGAAGTAAGTAGAAGCTACGCCTGCAGGCTTTGCTCTCCGATTATAATGAGACATGGAGTAATTATTAATAATTTCAGATTACGGTTTATATGTCTGGTAATCTGCCCTCCTCATGTTTCTGCTAGCGGGAGCTAATGTTTATGTCAGCTATGCTACTTTAGCTCTTTGCAGCTAAACGTGGATTTTTACTGCCACACTCAACACAGTTTGAATCTTTAATCCATAAAAATGATCTCTGGGTGATTCTTACAGTATCTGTTTTTCCCCAAAGGTTCCAATCAAAATCCTAATATATGTTGCTGACTGATATTTGTAGTTTGTGAGATATTCTGATTTACCTCTTACTTTATTCACTAAGTGAATATAATTAAGTGAAATAAACTGCCTTTCGATTCTAATTTATTGAATTTCTATGTGTATAAATAATATTTTATATTTGTCTCTACACAGGACGAAACGGCTGACTGATGGATCGGGTTCTGGTGTTATTTCACTTTCTGGACAATCAGGATCTTTCCGATCTCATCTACCTTCTGTTAAGGAAGAGATTCTCTGAATTAATTAATTTTGGTAAAAGTTTGGCTCTCTCTCTCCCTCTTAGATCCCGTGTCCTCTCGCGACGGTCATGTGTAGTCACAAGGAAAATAACAATGCATGTTGACGTCACAGAATTACAGAGTTTAATCCAATAGAAGATAATGCATAAAATTACAACAGAAACTGCAGAACAACGGAGACATACATTAATTTACCTGACAGACTTGGAAAAAGTAGGAAAGAAAGAAAAGCAAAGATGTCCAAAGACGTCTTTGGAGAATTGCAAGAGCAAATCTAATTTGTTACTTCTGTGTAGAAAGTTTTATAGTGAAGGCATATTCTTATCTTTAATATATTCAAATAAGGTGTATCTTTGCTCCTCCAACCAGGAGCTATCTCTGACCCTTTATCTGAAGCCAGAAACTCCTGCTGTGTTTACAGCTTTTCACAGATGAGTGTGAAAAACTAGAACTTCTCCTGATTGTTTCCCACACAGACAAAAGGCAGTTCAAACGATCCTAGCAAATCATCTGCTGTAACTACAGGTAACATAAAGGTCAAAAAGCCAGAATACATTACTGATTTTAAAACCACAATTAGGGTATTTGAATCAAGACATGTTAAATTTTAAAACTAGCTTATTTTAAATTTATTTTCTTAACACTTCTGATCCAATGGAGCTGCTGCAGGAACACACTGATCCTCTAACAGGATCCTCAGATCCGGGCATCAATGTCTGGTGTCCTGCAACATTTAGATACATCCTGGTCCAACACACCTGAATTAAATGGTTGCGTTAAAGAAGAGACATCTAAAGGTTGGAGGACACTGACCCTTATGAACTGGAGTTAAAGCCCTGCTGTACAATTTTCACTCAATTGTAATCACATTAACTTGCATACAGTGGAAACTTTACCTATGTTGAGGTACCTTCATTACTGCTGAAGCAACAAAATACGGTTTCATTGATAATGACCAACATCTATAACTGCCATAATCTGAAGATGCTTGTCGACTTCTGCATCATAAAACTAGATCAACCTGATAGACTATGAAACTGTGTTGAGTGTGACAGTAAAAATCCACGCTTAGCTGCGAAGAGCTAAAGTAGCATAGCTGACATAAACATTAGCTCCCACTAACAGAAACATGAGGAGGGCAGAGTATCAAAATACCAGACATATCAAACGTAACCTTATAATTACTCCATGTCTCATTATAATCGGAGAGCAAAGCCTGCAGGTTTAGCTCCTACTTACTTCAGAGGACAAACCACCGGGACGCTCCATCTCGCTTCTGGGTTTGCCTGGCTATTTTTCCGCTCAGTGAACCATTCCGCCACCCAGTGGTCCTTTTTCAGACCACCTAGTCTCCAGTACTGCTCAAAAATGCACAATATGTCTATAAATAACTTTAGGGTATTATAAGGATATACCGTTTTCCACGAACTAAAGTATTTTCCACTTTGTCACAAGCACACCATACCAACTTTATTTATAAAGCACTTTAAAACAACCACAGCTGATACAAAGTGCTGCACATTAAAACACAACATAACAATAAAAAAAATAAAAATATAGGTGTAGGAGAAGGTTTATTTCATTTTTAAGGTTTACAAATCCAGTATTACACACGCACAGATATTTTTGCACACGCACAAATCTTTTTACACACGCACAGATATTTTGAGACTATTTTCACTCCATAGATAACATCGTGTTATCAGCAACTGTACTCCGGGCTACGTTGGTGACACCGCTTAGCTTTCACTTGTATGCTATGTTTAGTCATGCTGTATAAATCTGGTGCTTCAAACACATCAATATTAATGTGCAGCGTATTAGCTCAGGACTGTCGGTGGACTGTGAGCAGGTGTCCATATCAGAAAGCAAGTTCTGGACCTGAGTTCAGGGAAGAGAGTTTCTCTCTGCCCCCACCATAATAATGAACTGGGTCCAGTTCCATCCAAGTACACCTCGCTGCAGCAAACAGAAAGGGGCGGGACGGATCACTGTCTCATACCTTATTTGGAAATGGGACCATTGCACTCCGGAAGTGAAGGGGGTGCTATTTCCTTTATTATTCACGACCTCCCGTTTTTATTTTCTTATGAAATCTGTGATATATCTTCACCTTTAGGAAGGATTTTCACTCTCAGAATGTATTTGAACTTCTCTCTTTTATTTACTGCAGCGCAGCTCACAGTTTTTAACAAATTCTGTAGCTTTCGGTGTACTTCTAAATCTGCTCCTTAGTCGCATCTTTTCGGGGTCCATCGCTGCCTCTAGTGGCGTGGGGGTGGTAACACAACTAATCTAATTACATTACTAAATCAGAATACCACAAAGTCTTTATTATTTATTATTAATTCTGCCATTACTGGAACAATAAAAGATAAATTCTCTCACAAAAGAACATACCTTCTCATTTTCTTAAGGGAGTAGAGCATAAGACCTGAAATTGGTTGCAGTTTCACTCAGTAGCCAACCTGTTGAAAGTGTGGCAAATTTTTAATTCCTGGACAGTATAAAGTATAAAAAAACATTTTAAAATTGAACCTCTATATTGTACTGTTCAGTTAAACTTAGCTGTTAGAATAGTCAAAGTTTAAACTATAATTTTCCAGAATAAACATTCAGTGAAAAAGTCAAAAGTAGAATTCTATGTTCACACAAAAATGCTGACATTTCCATTTAACCAAGACACAAAATAATGTGCTGCATTGTGGGTTAACTACCCCACTGAGTTTTACGTTCAAGGTCCTTACAATTATACTGTTTTTATTTTTATAGAAATTTATGAAGGATAGCAAAATTACTGGATTTTGTTTTGTTTTTCTAGCAAAACTAAACTTAGTTTAGAACCCACTTGGAAATGGATTCTGTGCAAAATGTGATCATCACGCCGCCATTTCAAGAGTTATAACTGAAAAAACAGTAGACTTAGTGCACTGACTGTAGTAAACAATCCATTTATTGTCAATATAATTTCCCATTGTACATGTCTTCAAATACATCTACGTTGGGGGGTTCAACTAACGTAAGAACAGTGGGGGGAGGAGGAGTTTTTTAATGGGAAGATATGGGACCACTGTGGATAAGGGGTAGAAAACCAGTTTCCTTTAGGAATACACCCTCCATCCTGTGATGGAATGAGAAGGACCTCGCTGCAGCAAACAGAAAGGAGCGGGACGGATCGCTGTCAGTCTCATACCTTATTTGGAAATGGGACCATTGCACTCCGGAAGTGAAGGGAGTGCTATTTCCTATATTATCCGTGGTCTCCGGTTTTTATTTTCTTTTGAAATCTGTGATATATCTTCATCTTTAAGAAGGATTTTCACTCTCAGCATGTGTTTGAACTTCTCTCTTTTATTTAATGCAGCGCAGCTCACAGTTTTTAAATTCTGTAGCTTTCTGTGTACTTCTAAATCTGCTCCTTAATCGCATCTTTTTGGGTCTACTACTGCCTGTGTAGTGGGGTGGAGGTGGTAACACAACTAACATAATTACGTCACTAAATGAGAATAGCATAAAGTCTTTATTATTTACTACTAATTTCGAGATTACTGGCACTGTAAAAGATAAATTATCTTCTATAACACCATTTTTCCATTTTCTTCC
>NW_015116553.1:17443-34185 GCF_001443285.1 Poecilia latipinna | reverse complement strand
AAACTCTAGAAATATAGAAATAGCACTTCAAGACACAAGTTGTGTGCTTAAATAGTATTTTACCAGTCAAACCCAAAAGATTTTCCTCAACTCGGACAATGTAGAATAAAATAGAAACAGCCTTTATAGTCCTGCAAAGGGGAAATTCAGGCGTAACACTCAATTGAGTCTGCAACACACACAAGTCTGATCTTTTTCTGGAAAGATCTGGTGCTAACATCTTAAATATAATGGCACAACTGCAGCGTTCTGGCCTAGTTCAAGTCTCGACAGGTCGGATGTGGCAATTGAGGAGGGACAAGCGCATTATCCAGCAGGTAATCATAATGTTATGCCCTGTCAGTGACTGAATAACAACCACACACCTGCATAAGGCTCTGCTCTCTGTGTGCAGCGCTCGGCCAAACCGAGTGACTTTCTAGATACAAGAATCGTACATCTTGACATTTAGAGATGAAAAAACTGGTCGTTTGCGCACGCCTCCAGGCATGTGTCCTTTTGCTTTCCTTGGCCGTCTCTTTGCTTGGGTTAAACGTAACTTCAGAAAGGCCAGAGCTTGCAAAGCTTCCCTGTCTCCAGTTCAGCCCACATCATTCTCCATGCATCATTACCACTGCAGAACCCTTGAGCCAATAAACAGCTCAGTGGCACTGGTCTTATTTAAAAGGAGTGTAGGGGAAATGGAAAAACCAGACACATGCACACACACATACACACAACACAGCAAAACACTTAAACCGGCTGGCTTAGTGCACGCGCACACACACACACACACACACACACACACACACACACTGATAACAGAGCTTAAAGTTCTGAAATCAAAAACACCCCCAAAAATAAAACAAAAACAAAACAAAAAAATGACGCTAGCATAAACACACCATCGCACACGCAGCTTCTAATTAAACTCCAAATTAGCTCAAAAAGCTGTAATTAATACCTGGAATACACATTTAGTGGTATTAAAATCTGTGCCTGAGGACGTCTCGCTGTTGTGGAAATTTTATATAATTAATATCTGCAATCAGATACATGGACAAGTCGCCCGCGTGTTTCTAAAGATAGATGTGCGTCTTGTTTTCCAGCCCCCCCTCCAAATCTCTACCCCCTTATCCCGAGACAATATTTGGCCCCGCAGAAGAAAGGAAATGAAGAATAAATAACAGAAGACATTGGCAGCGGCAGAATAATTATACGCTACTCTATCCAATCTACATAAATAAACGCTCGCAAGGCGAGCGAGAGAGAGAGAGAGAGAACGGTGCGCGCGGTTTTGTTTAAAATCATTTTTCAGGCCACGGCCCAGCACGTTCTGAAGCGTGCTTATGGCTGCGAGCGTGTTTTACATTGTAAGTGAAATATTTGGTTTGGGTTGGCCCGGCTGCGACCGGTGAGTCACCGCCCCAGAACCGATGCCGAGTGTGTATCCTAGTGTGACATTAACCATTCATCTCTGACCCTGCGGCGCGCAGCCCCAGAAACTCAATGAGGTCTCTGTGAAGCGTCGCTGGAGGATCCGTTCCCACCGCTGCGTGATTCTTGTTTTAAAAGACACGACTGGAGCGCAGGCTCTCTGACTCACTTGGCCTCGATAATGAAATGGGCTCAGGATGTCAAACTGAGGGTTAGTTCCCGTACTGCTCAGCTGATGCACGTGATACAGTATTTTCTTAAGAATATCAAATAGTTATCAAAATTGATCCTCTTTTTGCACTTTTTAAAAATATTTCCTATCAGAAACAAACTTCTTGGTTGAACATAATATGTTGTACCTCAATATGACAGGGATATAATTCTTACGATATTACAAAAAGATTTTTATTGGCCAAATACTCGAAAAGATGAAAGAGTGTATTTTTCTTTTTTTTTTTTTTTGAAGAATCAGTTTTCAGATGGATGCTACGTACAGTACAGTATAGTACAGATATTTGCTAATTTATGCTGACTAGTCTGAAGGGGAGTCAGAAGGGAGGCTGCTGTGTGAGGCAGAAGCTCTGTAGCTTGGAAACCTGCAGCTCTGAGGAGGAGCCTCATCCCTGAAGCCGGGGCCTCATCCCTGAAGCCGGGGCCAGGCCCAACCAGGCGTTTTACACAGCTGAGCGGTTGCCATGGGAGATTAAAGAATTTCTCAAACATGCATGAAAGACTCAAGGCAACACTCCAGGTGTGTTTTAGATGAAGGCATAACATTACAACATGATGTAAAGCTCAAAAGAGTGGATTTTACATCATACCGCCCCTTTAAGAGCAGCATCATGTAGAATCCACTTTTTACCCTGTGTACCACCTTTTACAAAGTTTTTGTTGTGTGTGTGGTTACCCGACAGTCTGACAGGACAACCTCAGCTCTCCCCGCCATTTAACCATGACAACTTCTGCACTATTCCAGGACGCCGCACTAAGACCGTGGGAGGGTTAAAATGTTATTTTATGAATAAAGACTGAGCATTTCGTACGTTTGGGAGTGATTCCTGATATGGAAATCGGCATATTTAAGCCAACAGGTTAAGAAACAAAGCTGAGACTTTTTGCTGCATTACCCTTCCTGCTTGTTCGACTCATCCAGGTTATCTGATAGGAAGCAATGAGTCATCGTCCTTGTTCACATCTGCTATCTGTTTGCTTGATCAAGACACTTGTTGCTTTTAGCTGTTTACACTCCGCCTGCCGCTCCAGCTCCAAGGATGTTTGGGGATGCTGGACTCCCCCCACGCTTCGCAGGGCCTTGATCAGATAGCACGACAGTAAACATCTCCCCATACATATTTATACACACATGCAAAGGGAGCCTGCAGCCAGAAGACTGATACATATAATGCATAAACTGTCGCGTTTACACGTATGCATGGACACAGTAAACACACTGACGAACAGCCTCGGAGTAAAACATGTCGGTGAGCTCAGAGGCACAGTGACGCGACCCGCCGGATCAGCACCGGCATGCTTCGGTACACTTTGGAAGTGGCTTGCAATGGATTGGCTCGTCGGCTCTGCGCCGTCTTGCTCCATCAGTTACTCCATCAGCGTGTTCATCTGTTCTGCTTGTCCGTATGTCACTGCAGAGATAAAAAACAAAACAAACAAACAAAATAAACTCTCCGGCCCGTCAGTCTCGGCTCGGCTGTCAAACAGAACAAGGCTTTGCTTCGTTGCAGCACAACGGGAATATGCCGCTCAACATCCTTCGAGGAGCGTTTAATTAGTCGGAAGATGAATCGATTCCATATGATGTTTAACCTGATCTTTTGTTAATTAACCAGGAGTAGACAACGATCTAGTAGAGTGATCACAGCATGTTTAGATCTGTTCAACTAAAAGGAAATGTCATTCACTCCAGTTGCTACTTGCTAACTCATTCACTCAGTGCTGTTCATCTGTTTGTAACATGAATATCAATGACATTTGGAGGGATTTTCATGTGACAGACCAACACATAGTAGTGCTTAACTGTGAAGCTGAGGAACATGATTAGGGATGCACAATATGTCTGTGTTGACATCGGTATCAGTTCATTTTAGTCAATGTTTTTTAACATGTATGCATCAGTCCCATACGTGTGATGGTGTGATAGTGATAAAGTACATGCTTTAAAATGAAGCAAAGTCAAATGTAATTTCATTTTTCATGGTGTCAAAAGGATATTGACCCAAATTTTATATCGGCGCATCCCTAAACTCACCCATGGTGTCAAAATAAATGTGATATGCCCCAAACCAGAGCTTTATTAAAGCATCTTCACAACTATAACAGAAGTAAGTGTTTCTATGTATGTCACTACTGGTTGTAAATTTCGACAGATTGAAATGTTTGCTAAATCTTCTTTGCAGCAAAGCTTATAAAAATTAATTTTCATGCCATTCAACATATTCTCAACATTCTCAACAGGATTTAAGTTTAAAATTTAAATATGACCACCGTGGCTTTGACTAAAGTTGAAACAGCTTTGGGTTTTTTAATAGTGTTTAATTTGATTTCATAGTGAGTTTTTGTTTGTCTAATTCACTTGGTTTGAATTAGGTTTTACAGGGTGTTTTCTGGTTTTTATTAGTTATTACCAGATTTTATTAGCTATAATAGTAGTTTTAGTCTGTTCAGACATTGGTTAATCTTTAGGTGTAGAATTCAAAAAAGTCAAAGTGTTGCACTGCGATTATGTATACATTGATTGAGTATTGAATACTTAACAGAAGATACTATTTTAACAAAATACAATAAAACAAAATACAGGCTCACCTACATTAACTCTGACCACACACACACACTCAGCGAGGATCTGGGTTCAGGGTGATGTAGTTAGTTTTTCATCACATTATAATTTCCATGTTTTCTTACAAGTTTAATTTGGTTCTCATCTGACTGTGTTCCAGGCAATGGGTTGACTTCATTTACGGTTCTTGCATCCGTCACCGTCAACAATGAAATAAACAGTATAATAATTCCCAGTTTTTATTTATTTAAAAAAAAAAATTCTGAAAATTAAGAATTTACTTTCTTTTATTTTATGCACTAATTTGTGTTGGTTGATTTATTTGGTCAAAATAAATCAAGATAAAGATAAAAAAAAATGAGCTAGAGAAATTAAGTAATTTAAGTTAAAGGCAACAGAATAAGAAAATTCAGTTATAATTATTAGTATATTTCACTGTTCAGAAGACTAAATAGGAATATTGTCCTTCGTGTCCCAGATGTCCTGAATGTAATGATTGCATTAGATTCATATGAAGCCAGCTGTGTGGCAGCTGGGAAACCACCGGAATAGGCTTTTGAAAAGAGATGTTGTCAGTACCTTTTCTGACCAGAGGAGGGTGCAAGAGCCCCATGTGACTCCCTTATTTCTCCTCCATTAAGCCCACTCTCTCCTGCCCCACCCACCACATCTATATAAGCATGTATATGAGCAGTGATGAAGGCAGGTACATGGGAGATGCCCTGCTGATGAACCTCAGCCTCTTGACTGACACCAGCAGCTTGCTCCGCTCGCCGGGAGTCCAGGCGTCTCTCTGCTCAACTTTAAATTGGTGCGTTCCTCATTACAGCAGAAAACGGACAGATATTTGTTAATGAAGCCGCATGCTTTGGTAACCACAGCTCCCCACTGACCGGGGGGCGTTTGTGAAAGGGTAGGGAGAGCGTCCACCTCTACTCAGAAACTTCCTGACTTTGGGAAAATGTCAACAGCTTTGGTCACATGGCTGAGGAATAAGAGCTAAAAAAATTCCTAGGTGTTGTTTTTAGTTTGTATTTGGGCTTCTTGGCGTAAAGTCATTTTTTACTGCTGCTGAGATGTGATAGCTGAACATTTCATTTAGCTTTTAATGTTGCCGAGAGCAGCTGAAAGCACAAACTGACAATACATTGCAGACAAAACACTGTCCGATGGCTGACGTACGCTGGTCCTCGAAGATGCGTATGCGAGCCTCTGAACTGAAGTGAGGATACTGTTAAATAAGTCAGGTTTGTGTGGGTTTGCAGCTGCGTCAGGAAGCAGCTGACAATACCCGACCTAATATCATCATATATTGGTCTAAAATAGTCCTGCCATCTGTTGCACTAATGGGAGGAGACTAGGGGATACAAAGTTATTTTTGAAATGACTCTTGTACTACTTTACTCTTTCTATACCATAGAATAAAATACTTTGTAACCACTGCAGTGAGTAAAAATAGTAATTTGTCAATTTAGACCTGCAAAACACAATAATGGACAGTTACAGGTACAAACTGGAATAGATGAAAACCAAGGTTGTCGCAGTGAGCTAAAACTAACCAGATTACAAAAAGTGAAATTGAGAAAATATTTTTGAAATAAACAAATTTTAATAAATGAATAAATAAATAATTAATGGGGAATAAAACTATATCTAACTGGAACTATATAGTGCGCTTATAAAACTAAAACAGACTGAGGTTATAGATATAATACCTGTCGTTTTTGTGTTTATAAATCTGTTTATTAGCCTTTTAAACTGATGTGAAATATGACTCTGATGTACCAGTTCAGACCAGCCCTCTGAACTGGGGGGTTGGTTAAACTGTGCTGCTCCTGTTTAACTAGAAGGCCAGAAGCTCTTTACCTGCTTCCAGTGATGTAAGGTGGCAAGTTCGCTGTAGAAACAAAGGACCAACGTTCAACTAGTGCAAGACTCCTGTAGGCTGAGATCCTCTTTTATGTAGACTTGCTTGCCCTCGTATTTCAGCAAACATCACTTTTCAACCACCCGTACAAATAAGCAACTGTACTTGGTTTGAAACATCAGAAACAGATCATGGCTCCCGGTAGAATATTGTTTTTCCCAGTAAATCAATGGCGAGATTAGAAAGGAACGAAGCTGGCTTTGGGCGTACAGCTCTGTCTGCTTCAACCCTCAAGGCTGGCGATTGTATCTTTCATCTTCTCTTTGTCTTTGATTGTGGTTGTTTTCTGAGCGTCTAGGGGAGAGTAGCTCAATGAACCAAACTGTAATTTGTTGTCCACATTGGGCACTCTGGTCTGCAAACCATCAAACTTTATGTTTATGGCAGCAAGTTTTTTTTTTTTTTTGTTTTTTTTTGTTCTCAAATCTGACAGCTAGCAAGTCAGGTTTGCTATACTCAAATATTACAATAGCTGGGGTAGTGTTGTCAGTGATAACACTAGAAGGGTGCGATATGTTTGTACTCCCAAGGCAGATTTTTTGAGTTCCCAGTAGGAAATACAACAGAATTTCAACAGGAAAAGTCAAATGTCTCAGACCATCTCAGAGTATATGGCTCTTACATAAGAAAACATAGTGATAAATGCAGCTGTAAACTATTTAATAGCACTTCTGCAGGTTTGTACTTCACTAAATCATAAGGATAGATCGTGCTGTATCTGTGGAGAGAAACATATTGTTAGTGTAATCTACACCAACAATCACCAATCCCACTGACTATCCATCTTGAAACTAGAAAATCTCTGATTTCCAAGACAAATCCAGAAGGCATCATAATAAAAGGACGAAGCAGACTGGACACTGAACATTTCTTAGCTGTTGAAGCAGCTGAGGAAGGTCAAATTGCTAATAATATACTGATGCAGTTTTAGTCTGGCAAAAACACAGCTATGTGTTCAGGCACTCCAGCCTGAACACTTTAAGAGCCCCGCCATGATAAAAGGTCCAGTCTGATCAGGGAACAGATGCAGGTAGAAATGATTTAAAGCAACATTAAAGTTTTAGATTGAGGTCCTAATAAATATTCATTAAAACCTGGGTTGCTACCTCTCTCTCTTACGGTTATATTTATTTGGAAGTTTTTACTAAATATACAACATCTTGGTGACAAACCAGAAGCTTCTGAGCAGAGTTGGCCAACAAGAATCTAAAGGCTTACAAATTTCTACATGAAAAACAGAAAATGATAGAGATGTAGCAGATTGTTCTTAGAAAGAGTTTTGGAAATATCTTTCATGTACGATAGCTTTTTGTTAGCATTAAGAGCACGACCTTCATATGTATTATTTTAAGTTATCTTTTAATTGTATGTTATTTTTATTCATTGATTCAATTAAACTTTTTAATTTTTGTAATATTGTGTAGAGATTTGGGGAAATAACTTTAGAACCAACCTAAATTATATTATGTTTTGCAAAAAAAAAAAAAAAAAAAGTCAAAGATAGTAAATCACCACACCAATGCTTTGTTTGGCCAGTGGGAAGTATTAAAGTTTGCTGACATAGTAAAATGTAAGACTGCACCAACATTATACAAAGCAAAAAAAAATATTATACTCCCTAAAAATATTCAGAAATTGTTTAAGGAAAGAGATGGGAGGAAATGTAACTTAAAACAACCAAGTATAAAAGCAGCATTATAAAGTATGTTGCCAGGGTTAAGCAGTGAGATAGCTAGCCAGAAGGAAAACTGTGTTATGTTATTACTTAGCTTAAGCTAACGAAGTAATAACGTAACACAGTCAATTAACACAGTTAGCTTAAACTAAGTCATGCAATTACTTAATGTAAGCTAATTAAGTAATAACATAACACAGCTAATTAAAACAGCTTAAGCTAAATTATGCTATTACTTAATTTAAACTAAGTAATAACATAATCTAGTTTAAAAGGGTATGAAGCTATGAAGGTACTTGAGTATTTGAAATCTGATTGCAATTTATTTAGTTTTTAATCTTTTTTTTTTTTCTTTTTTCTTCTCGTCTGGATTTAATTGTTGATTTTGTGTATTCTGTTATTATTCGTCATACTAGAGCCATGAAGAGTGGAGGTGGTTTATTCCTGACAAACGCATAAAGGTTTGTTACAAATAAACAAGCTGAAAAGCTCCAGTCTACACCTTTTCGATGTGTACAGCACTTAGAAATTATGTTTGTTTCACTTTGTTTTGAATTTCTTTGATTTGCTGGAACGTTGATTGACTAACAACTATTATTATTATTATGTGTGCGTCTGTGTGTTTCAGCTCCAACAAACTTTATTTTGTCTATGTGATGTGAAATTATTTCCTACTTAAAAAAAAAAAAAAAAAATAGCTTCTTGTTCTTTCAGCACTCGAACAAAATGCTCCATAAATAAAACCCATTTTGTTCCGTCTTTGCTGTTCCCCCCCGCCCCCCTTTATTCTTCAGTTTTCAGTGTCACACAATTTCAACAAAACATCTGTGTTTATCGGTTCACGAGGGAATGGTTTTATTTTTGATCCCATGCTCTGCATGATGATGGTAACCTTTCCAGCAGCACCGGTCCCTCGGCCTGGAAGAAACGTGCAGGAAAGGCCTTGGCTGAGGATAAGTCCGCTCATAAAAGACTACTGTGTTGGTGCTGACTGACGTATCAAACCCTTGTGCCACCAGCAGCCCAACGAGCAGACAATGTTTTCCTTCTTCCCCTCCCCAGTGAGAATGCCCGGCAGTTTCCTGCAGGACACACTGACCTACAAGCACAAAGACGAAATAAGTCGAAAACTTTTGATCACGGGACCAATAAATTAAAGCCTGCTGTGCGAAGAATAACAGGAAACAACCCGAAGCAGTGCTACACACACAGTTTGTTCAATTCCTCTACTTGTTCAGGCTTGTGCAGCACTTTCGGTCTTTATCGCACAAAAGCTATGAGGAGAGCTGATTTCAGAAAGAAGTTTTAATTACGAGTGTTTGCACAAATCCAAACAGCGACACAGAAACGTCAACAAGAGCGATGGGCCAACAGCAAAACAGGCTTCTGCTCTGTAGCTGCGTGGCCGCTCCTAAACATTATTAGGTTTCTGCTCCGGAGTCCCAGAGCGTTCACCAACAGCAGAACGTCCCTCTGATGCTGATGAGAGCAGATTGGAGCCGTTTCAGACACACAGACGCACACAAAGCTCCAAGGAAAGGCCAATGCAGCCAAGACAGGGAGAACAAAAAACACACAGCAACATATTTTATGTTTGGTATGTTAGCGTGATTTAGTCTCCAGAATATAGGCAGCTGGCGCTACCGTTAAAATGTGCAATGTGATTTGCGAGATCACATTCCACATTTTACCTCTGAAATAATATAATTTGGTGAACTCAGAGAGCCGGAGGTGTTGTATTGTTTGTTTTATGATCAGTGGAAAAATTTTTGCAGCCGGGGTTGTAGTCACTTTGGGTTTTTCGTTATAGTTTAGTTTTATTACATTGTGACTTTTTCTCAGTTTTAATTAGTTTTTAGAGTATGTTTTCTAGTTTTTGTTATTATTAGCTAAATATTTAGTTTTTATTAGATGTAATAGTAATTTTTCATACTTCGGTTAATTTTGAGGTGCAGAATTCAAAAAGGCCAAAGTATTGCCTTGTGTGCTCTGCATGATGACGGTAGCCTTTCCACCATCATGATTGGGAAAGAAATACTTAACACAGGATGCCATTTTCAAAAAATGTATTGAATTATTTTTGAACAACCAACTGAGTCTGGCGATTTTCCTACTATTTTGTGGATTAGCTTAAGTGCCACCGGGAGGAATATGGCGTGTCGTGATTGTCCTGCAGTTGACATAAACTGCTATCAATTACACAACAAGACTAAAATAGATTTGTAAACACAAAGCAGTAGGATATTTTGTGAATAATTTCACTATGTTTTAGCTTGTTTTATAAAAGATAAAAGTTATAGTAGTACTATAGTTAGCCACGGTAATCAATGGGGAACGACTAGAACTACTGTAGTTCTAGTCGTTCCCCATTGATTACCATTTTTATTTATTTCAGTTAACTAAAATGCACTGTAATAGTCTTTCACTTGCCATGTGGAACAGAATTAATGTTATTAAAAATGAAAAATAAAATACACACATATATATATATATGAGGTTGATGCTGGGTCTCATTTTCCTAAGCCATTAAAAAATAAACAAGGTAATAGTGTTATAGGGTCTAAATAAAACTTGGCTTTAACTCCATATGTTTTAATATAACTGAAGCATCAAGTTTTTAATTTCCATAAGTGTCTAAGAGTAGAAGCCACAGACAGATTTTTTTTTAAAACAATTAGATTAGGAAAAAAATAATTAGATTAAAGTTAAGCCACTACAATAGCCATGTAAATTAAAGCAGTCTTGACCTTCTGTTTATTTATTACATCATAACTATAGTTCTAATGAAGCTCTATAAGAGATGGATGGCCTTATGAGATGATGAATCTTAATTAAAGGGCCAGCATCACTCCAGCTTTCTCTTGGCTCTCTCAATCTTGCTCTCCTGGCAGAGATAATTTGTCTTGGAGGTGAACAGAGGTTGCAGTGGTCTGTACGAGGGAAGTTAGCCAGTTTGTCTTTGGTGCAGAGGGAAGGTGAGCCAGTGCTGTGGAGAGCCAGGCTCATCCATCCAGGTGGCTGCTGACGGGTCCAGATAAGCATCTCTCCCTGGGCAAAAATAACACAGTGTCCCATTGAGACCTGATAATTACACGGCCCTGCTGCCACACGGGGTCTGATGTATGGCCTCAGATAGCCATCTCACACCCAGTAAGCTGCCGCACATTCTCACACACGCACACACACAAACTGGCTCTAACACTTGCATTTTACATGTAGGTTGAGAGAGCACAAACATTTCTAATCTATTACAGATTTGGAAAATGCTTCTATGGCTAACCCCAGGTGTAACAGCACTGAGTCATGAAGTTTTGGTTTACTGAGCGTTGTTGAGCCAGTGGTGAGAAAAAGTGTTTTACAGGTGTTAAATGGTGTCACCAGTACATAGGTGTGGAAGTACCTTTCAACAAGAACATTGGCAAGATAAGAAATATCACTCACACCTAGCATGTGAGAAAGATGTTGGTGTGCTATCTTCTCTTGTTACCAAACATGCCACTTGGTGATGCTATGCACTCAGCAACCTGTTCAGAGCTTTTGTTCCAACAATCCAGGCGAGGAAGAGCAACTGGTAATCACATAACATCCGTCAAATGTCTTCTTTAATGTCGGTTATGTAGATTTGGATGTCATTCTTTGCAACCGGCTAGCTTTCTTTTTTCACTCTTTACTAGCCTTCTCACTTTGCATATTGGCATGTTTCAGGGTGCATGTTAGCTGTTCACCAAGAGAAATTACATCTACTATGGACAAGGTGCGACAAACATATAGAAGAAAACAAGTCAGTGACAAGAAGAACAAAACCAGGGGCAATGCTTGTTTTTAACAAATCCAGGCCTTAAGAAAAATTAATCTTTATGTTATGCCACAACTGTAATGACACAGAACTGATGTAAACTTGCCAGACACTTAAGAATCAAAAGTTGAAATAAAAAATTATGATTCAGTTACAGTTATTTTCATTTACTTGTTGGAATGCCGTGTCTCTGGAAAAAGTCTCTGCTATTACATTGAAGACTGGAAGAACACCTGTAGAGCAGCAGACCAGGGTGATGGCTCTAACTTTTTAGAGAGGACGGGAGAGAGTGTTCCAGCTATCAAGGGAGAAAACTCTGCCGTGTCCTTAAAAAAGTTTTTTCTAAGAGTCCCGGAGGAGTATGCGTCACCTGTGTGGCTTTTACGGGCAACCCGATCCTCGTATGACCAAACCAAGGGCTGTGTCAACATTCTTGGCACAAAGTCGAACTTGTTTCCAGTGTGAGTTGGACCTCGCCGATCCAGTCTGTGCTGTTCACGGACAGGATCTCAAGACATGGAGAAATGGATGTGAGATTTGAGAAGCTCAGGGTCTCATATTTGCTTTTGGCAGATTGTGAGGCTCTGTTGCTTCGGGCATGTACTTGAGCCATTAACAGCTGAGTGTGAGGCAACTGGGATGAGAATTAATTCCTTCAAGTCTGAGTCCATAGACAAAATAGAGCTGAGTCTGCTCAGCTAAGCTTCTTGAGACATGGAATTGGACTGAAACAACTGGACAAAAGTGCTGGCCTGAACTTTCTCCCTAGGGTGGCTCATAGAGTGAGTGAGGAGTTTAGTTAGCTGAAAGTAGAGTCACTCTTCTTAAGCATTAAAAGGAATCAGCAGAGATGGTCTAGGGATCTGATCAGACCTCGCTTTGCAGGTTTTTTGAAAATTCCCCAGTGACATAGAACACGCAAAAGACGTGGGTTATGGGATTGATTTTGTATCCCTCAAACTGAGCTGCAGAATGTTGGCTACCTTGGTTTACCTCCTGTACTATTATCCTCTCAACTGTTTGTCTGATTGTCAATGACAGTGGGAGAGGCCTATCCAGAACTGGATAAGAACACTTCCAATCCAAACACAAAAAGTTTGGCAACTAACACGACTTTACTGCTCTAGTACAGTAGAAAGTACTTGGTTGACTTAGATCCAGTGCCACTAATCTTTACCACACTTCTAATGTTACCTGACTGGCCCGTTCCAATGGTAACACCAATTAGCTTGAAGACATGGCATGTCTCTGGCAGAAACTGCTAGGCTGGTTAACACAATCAGAACAGAGAACATGGAGATGAGAGTGCTCTAATTGTAATGTGCAAGTTTACCTGCATTTGGGGGCACTGGGGGCAAATGCAGTTTTTCTGCATTTGCCCCCAGTGCCCCAAATGTGCAGATGACATTTGGAGTACCATGTCTTTCTAGATCAAAGTTATGTAGTGTCTGCCAGTTTCAGGCTGCATATTTCCCTATCAATACCTGTGGCTGTGCATGGATCAAATAAAGGAATCTATCTTTATCTTATCTGCCATGGGGGGACATCTAATATCATCTGTGACCAGGCAAGCTTATCAGCTGGCCTAAATGTTTGTTTACTCAAACGATAATCTGTGTCTCAAGTCTGTCCGATTATTTTGTGGATCAGACGCTGAAAAGTTTGGGAAGAGTTTGATCTGCAGAATCACCCCCCACAATCAAAGTGATCAACTTCCTGGTGGTGATTAAACGTTCACGTCAATTGATTACCCTGAGGAATAGACAGCTGTTACAGGGATTCTAACACCACCTTGTGCTCATCGCAGGCTCTCCACCGCTGCAGTATTTTACATAATCTATTGAAAGCACAAGGTCAAGCTATTTTGTGATCCTGCAGGTGATCCATTCATTTCTGACATTCCTATCCATCATGTGAGGAACTCTTGTGTGACTATGACAGCTAACATGAAACATTGTGCATCCAAATGGACTAATAACATCTAATAGAGGCACCTGGGGACACGGAGAGTTTACAACATGTCTGGCATTGCGTGGTGGTCCAGCAGGGTTAAATGCTTATGATTCATGGTGGGATACTGTTCTGTTGGGACACAGTGCTCTGGTGGCTCTAGGGAAAACTGTCAATCAGAGGAAGTTCTAACTAAGAATGTGTTTGGCATTCTGAATACATAAACAGTAATAAACATCATATCGGCAGTAAGATTAGAACTCCTGCAAATAGACACAAAGATATTAACTATGGACAACGGGGATGTTCCTACAATAATCTTGTGAGTCATAACTGCATTTAAACCTTTTAGGTCTTTTACTAAGCAGGGCAGCTACCAGGTTGCTTCTTGGAAAGCCTTGTTTAGCCTTGGGGTGAACCCAGTTGTACTGTACACCCACAAAATCAAGCCTCATTACTCTCAGCCAACCTGACAGGACCAGTGTAACCTCATAAATAGTCCTGGCCCACAAGAGATACTCTGCAGTAAAAGGTAGAGCAATGCAACAGAGATGCACAATGTGTTATCAAATTTTATGAGACTGCGGATCCAACCATATCACACACACGCATACACACGCACACCAACACACGTTTGACTTTCTTGTCTATTTCCTCCTGAGTTTCCCAAACACATTAATTCCAAATAGATACATAATTGTTTTAGTTTGCTTTTGTTCTCAGTTTAAAGGCTTAGAATATTTCCGTATTTCTAGGTAAACTTAACAGGAGTGTGTTTAGTTATCCACGGGTTTGCAGTTCAGTTTCCCTACTTGGGATATTTGGAGCCGACTCTATGACGATAGGTAAAAATGGAACGCCACTAAAAATGAGTCTCTGTTGTATTTGCTGAATGAGAGACGCCTGTCCTGATAGGCGTGTTCAAATGTGATCATGACTATCAGCACATTGCCATGAGTTCTAATACAGTGAACCCTCGCTATAACGCTGTTCACTTTTCATGGCCTCGCTGCTTCGTGGATTTTTTTGTGCAGTTTTTTTTTCCACAGTGCTTTGTGTTCTGCGTCCTGGTTGGCTAAACAGTCTCTGCTTCTTCTCTACCTGTGTGCCAATAACGTTACAGTATTTAAATATACATAATACAGCTCGGCAAATTTTGGCAAATATTTTTACCTGGAAGAAAAAAAAAGAGACAACAACTACCAATAACTACGTTCTTCTCTCAAAAAAAAAAAAAACACACCTGCACCACAGGCTTCAGAAGAAAAAGACACTAGGGAGTGGAGTCAGAGGCACAATGAAATACGCGAGTCATGATTTGTCCTACTGTACTTCGTATTGATAATTAAAATTATTATTTTACTGTAGTTATTTGTAAGAAAGCACTCTATTTGTAAAAAAAAATGCTTGGGCCTGAAAATAGGTTTTGTTCTTCGGTTTCAATGTAGAGTACTTAATTATGCTGTATAATAATTGTAAAAAATAAAGATAACTACTTCACGGATTCCGCCTATCACGGGGTTCTACGTCCAATATTATGGAAAGCCTTCCCTGAGCCAGGCGCTTCGGTGGATCTGACATTTTTCAGGGACAATTTGGAAAACAATGGAGGTTCTGTGACAGAAAACCTAGATGATCAGGCAGGTTCGTGTAAGTATGCAAAGAAGTCATTTTGGGAAACGTTTCCCAAGTCAGAATCTCAGTTAGATCTAAATCTTTTTTGCTGGTGATATTAAAACGCAAGAGAGAGAAGGTGATCAGGTAGCTCCCTTAGAAAAGGAGAGGTTTTCCAAGGACACTGTGAAATCTTTCCCCAATAAACCAAGCAGAGACAGACACCTCTCAAACTCAAAACTCTGGCAAAAATGACAAAACTCTGTCACCACAAACTGTTTTCAAAATAAAAACAGAGAACCCCCAGACAGTTTTTGAGCAAAAGGAGACACAACTTGAAGCTTCCTCTGAAAAGCTGAGGAAATCAAGAGGAAAAAACACTTAAGTTTAGTGAAGCAGAAATGGACTCTACAACCACAGAGAAATCCAGCCAGAAAGGGAAAGAATTACAATCTGAAAAAATCTTGAAGTAGCAAGTCACCAAGGGAAAATCTCTCTGAGCATCAAATAGTCAACAATGTACAACTTTCAGTATGGAGAGCCATTTCAGCCAAAATTAAATAAATAAATAAATAAATGGGTGAAATAAATAAAAAATGAGTAAAATAAATCAAAAAATGAAGAAAATGAGTGAAATAAATAAAAAATTTGTTAAATAAATAATTTAGCTTTTTCATTAAACCAATTTTTCATTTATTTATTTTTCATATTATTAATTTCCCAATTTCTCTTTTTCATTTATCAATTTTTCATTTATCCACTTCAGGAGACGTAGATGAAATAAAAACAGTCTCTCCTCAGGGATCAGAAACACAAGAAGTTATTGTCCAAGCTGAACAGGACAACATCTCTGACGAGAATAACCCAGTAGAAAAGATTTCACTGTGGAGGCATTTTAAAAAGAAGCCATCACTCCATCATATCTGCGCCAGTATAAAGACAGAAGAGGAAAACAGCCACAGTAGACTTTAACATGGTCTCTGATATCTTAGATTTATTGGAGAGTTGGGAGCTAGTGAGGGAAGTCTGACTTTATTTAGTTGTGACTTTTTGTTTGTCCAGTTCAGGTAGTTTTAATTAGTTGTTAGAGTGTATTTGCTCATTTTTATTAGTTAAATATTGCCGAGTTTTAATAGTAGTAGTAGTAGTTCTTTTATACTTCTACCTAAAAAAGTAAGGGCTGCACAGTGGCGGCAGAGTTTCTCTGTGTATGCATGGGTTCCCTCCGGGTTCTCTCTCTCTCTCTCTCTCTATATATATATATATATATATATATATATATATTTATAAAATTCCCCTCTCACCCTCCGCGGGTGGTTTCTTTCATCCTCTGAGCTCGGGTCCTCTACCAGAGGCCTGGGAGCTTGAGGGTTCTCCTCCAGTATCTTGGCTCTGCCTAGAACTGCACATTTCTGGACTGAGATGTCTGATGTTGTTCCTGGGATCTGTTTGAGCCACTGCTCCAGTTTGGGGGTGACTGCCCCGAGGGCCCCGATGACCACAGGCACCACTGTGGACTTCACCTTCCAGGCTTTTTCCAGTTCCTCTCTGAGGCATACATATATGTATG
>NW_015116553.1:0-14448 GCF_001443285.1 Poecilia latipinna | reverse complement strand
ATATATATATATATATATATATATATATATATATATATATATATAAAAATTAAAATTCCCCTCTCACCCTCCGTGGGTGGTCTCTTTCATCCTCTGAGCTCGGGTCCTCTACCAGAGGCCTGGGAGCTTGAGGGTTCTCCTCCAGTATCTTGGCTCTGCCTAGAACTGCACATTTCTGGACTGAGATGTCTGATGTTGTTCCTGGGATCTGTTTGAGCCACTGCTCCAGTTTGGGGGTGACTGCCCCGAGGGCCCCGATGACCACAGGCACCACTGTGGACTTCACCTTCCAGGCTTTTTCCAGTTCCTCTCTGAGGCATACATATATGTATGTGTGTATTTAGTTGTGACTTGTCTAATTCAGGTAGCTTTAATTAGTTTTTAGCATGCATTTGCATTTTGCTTTATTAGTTATTAGTTAAATATTGCTTAGTTTTATTTTATTTTTTATTAATTATTGTAGTGATTTCAGTTTTTTCATATTTCATTCTAAAAATCCTAGGGTTCCACAGTGGCAGAAATTACCTGTGTATGCATGGGTTCCCTCCGGGTTCTCCGGCTTCCCCCATTCATTATATATATATATATATATATATATATATATATATATATAGGCGTGTGTGTGAGTATATATGAATATACACAGATAAGACACACTCTCACGGATTTACATTTCTACCACTATTAGATATCTGTATTGACTTCCATTCATTTTAGGAACTGCATTCATTTCCCCTAACTAATGCTAGTCTATTCCTAGCCTTAACCAAAACCTAATTCACACCATACCTCTAAAACTGACCTCGGACTCTAAACAAGGCGGCCCACTGTATTAGAACCAGACGTTGGTCCCCATAAGGCACATCGGTCTTCAGAAGTTTAATAAATATGCCAGGAACACCCATATGAGCCAACCAGTACATACACAAAACCTGTCCTGGTGATTTGTGTTGCATGTGAAATTATGCCTTGCAAAAAAAAAAAAGAATGAAGTCTTCCACGTTGTCTGTACAGTGGACTCCCACCTATTCATGATTTGGTATTCACAGATTTTTCTGTGGAATTTCACAACAGGTTATTAGCGGAAACCACAGCTATTCGCAGATTTTTTCATATCTAAACTATTCAAGTAAAATTGCAGTTTGGGAACCTGAAATACCTCACATTGTTACTTACATGAGACTTACTAACTTACCTACTGCACTTAGTTAATTGTACTTGACACACTCTTAGCTGGTGTTTGCAAAGCAGCCAATACAGGAGTGCCATTTATTTTCACTGGAATTCAATGGCTATTCCCCCAATATGAAAAAAATAAAGACAGTAGATATTAGCTTCTGATACCTTTCCACTGTTCATATTAATGCATATTAATGTATATTTAGTGTGTGAACAATAAAAATAGGCAGTCCTAAGCATTTTTAGAGGGATGTCGAGTATGTTCAAGTATTCACGGGTGTCTGTGGTCCCTATCCCCCACAAATACCAGGAGTCTACTGTATCACAAACTTCATTGCATTTTATTGCCATTTTTATGATGGACCAACACAAAGTAGTGCATGGTCCCCAAGAGGAAAGACAGGGATATGTGGGTCCCTTTACTCTCATAGAATCCACGTGTGTAATTTCATCTCGCTATAAATCTGGCTCTTCTGTAATGGCTTTAGAGGATTGTTGGAGAACATTTGAGAACAAACAACATCACTAAGACCAAGGAACACACCAGAAATAAATTTGTTGCAAAGTTCAAAGAAGATTTTGACTGTAAATCAATATTTCAAGCTCGTAGCTCAGAGGGAACACAGCTTAGTCCATCATCTGGAATTAGGAAGGCCATCCACCTAAACCGAGACTTGGCAACGTCATCAGTAATCAAAGTATCAGCCAAGGGGCTCAGAGTAACGAGGGGAGGAGCTGCAGAGAGCCACGGTTCAGACGGACAATCTTTTCAGTGGACAACCACTGACCAAGCTCGCCACGATTCCTGCCTTTAAGGAAGAGAGGCACAAAGACAGCCAATAATCACAGAAAGCCATAAGAAGTGCAACCATAATGGCACCATACCCACATCAGAACATAGGTGGTAGCGTGACCATGACCAAAAGCCAGGCAATGCTGACAGATAGGGAGCTATATATAGCCAGCGCGCCTGAGTGTGGCCAACGGTCGCCCCATTGCTCTGGCTCCGTTAAACACGTAAACCTAGCCAAGCTCCTCTGATTTAATTTTGACCGTCAAACTTTTCCGTCCATTCTCAGCTCTGCATACCCATGTGCACAGGGTAGACTACTTCTTCTAGCCTACCGGAGTTGAACAGGCAGTATGTTTAATTTGGGACGTTAAAACTGTTCCTGTCTCTGCGTCCCCCCGCTCCTCCTCGCCCCCACCTCTCCTCTTCTCCCGCATATTTTTCAGTAAACAACAATAACAGCCATATGGTAGAAAAAAATAATCCTTGCCTGATAAAACTTGTAGAAAATTGGGATTGCCATCGTAAATTCACGGCAAAAGGGACTTCAAACTCGGAAAGTGGAGGGCTCACTACTGTTGTCGTCGGATGAACATCCAGTCTAATCCGGTTTAAACTGTTTTTTTCTTCTCATGCAGTTTTATTGTTGCAATACTGCCTCCTTATGTCAATAGAGGTATCGGTGTGCTAATTTACTTAACTAAATTTTGTTGTGTTCACACGAAATAAAATTATTTTGTTAGGTTAAAATGTGGCAAAACCATGTTATCCTTACTAGAATGAATTAAACTCAACTTAAACTTTATGTGTTAACTTGAAAAAAAATATTAACATAATGTGAACAACTGCCCTGTTTTACTTCGTTGAGGGTACGCTGTGAAGACTTAAAGGGGCAGTGTTTACATCAAAAACATTCATGGAGTGTTGTTTTGATTATTTCATGCATATTTGAGAAATCGTTTAATCTCCCATGGCAACCATTCCTCTTTCCAAAATGCCTGGCTGGACCTAGCCCAGCCTTCAAGGTCAAAGCTCCTTGTTGTAGTTGAGTTTTCCAAGCTCCCGAGCTTCCGCCTCACAGAGCAGTGACTCCCCTCACTCAGCTCCTTAAGACTAGTCAGCAGAAATTAGCAAACACTTGGTGGAGCTGCACATCTACTGGGCTCATTATACAAACTACTTCAGTGCAACACTGGTAAAAAGATGTTAAAGGTTTAATAGCACAGCCATATTGTGATGACTTCCTGAAGGCGGAGCTTCAGAAACAGCAGGAGTTTCTTAAAGAGACGGAGGCCCAATTTCAAGGTATTAAATTACTAAATCAAATTTCATTTGAGTCGAATTTGATATATATAACATTTTTATAACAACTGAAGGTAATAGTTATTTGATTGTGTTATAAAATGTCACTATGTGGTAGTAAAACACATAACACTGCCCCTTTAAGCCTCGTGTGGAAGTATTGATTCACAAAGCTTATAAAGACATGAGGAACTTGAAATAATTGCAGTTAAAAGTGTTGTTACAATTTATTGAGTCAGGGGAACTGAATGCAGATGTGAGTCATGTGCTCATGTCTCCCACTGTAGAAATATGTAACACTGTATTTTTGATTATCACATAAAATCCCAATTAAAATACATTGCAGCTCGCGGTTGCAATCTGACAATATGTAGGAAAGTTTAAGTATAATTGCCTTTAAGGCTCAGGTGTCATTAACATATATCAGTCTCATAACTGGATTGTGGTTCACTGAATGATGCCTAATTTATTCCACATTTCCTGCTGAGGATGTTTATCTTTCAGTAATGTGCAAACATTCCTCCGAGGCAAGTGACAAATTAAAACCCAGCACAGGTGTTACAGAAGCAGATGGCAAAGGTAGCCGTTCAACATGGTCATTATGTGAGCAATCTGCCTTCCATATGTTGGCTGGATATAAACAAATCTTAACCACAGCACATTTTGCTGTATTGATCACACGTCTGTTTCTTGTGTAGGATTCAATGAAACATGCGTCACTGCACCGCAGGGAGCAGATGAACATCATTTCTATCTCAAATGGATATATGCCTTTTTTTTAAGTATGACTTCTCGTTTATTTTGAAATCTCAATACTATTTTATTTCCTCAGTTTTCTAACTACAATAAATTACATAATAATTGGTGAATGTTATTTAAGGCTTTCCACCTTGCTTTTTAAAGACACATGCTGCTGCAGGATTTCCTGCTGTTTTTATTGTGCGCTGTAAGTGATGGCAACAGCCTTTCCGTACGCAAGAAGTCCTTCTCCCACTGTGTTTTCCTCATTTTACCAGCATATTGTATCTTGTCAGTGCATTGTCTGCAGGGGAGGATATTTGTAACTCTGACCCATGAAATTACCTAAGTAAAATAACAATTACCTTTGGCTAAATCTCTAGAGAGAGCTCAGAGCCAAACAGTATCGTCAACTTCTAATATTTCGGTTGCACTGATTGATAAACCCGTCTGTCCATTCATCAATTCTCACAGGCTAGTAACCAACCCTAAGACAGCAGTATACCCTTTTCCAATTGAAAGAATGTCCCAACTCTTATCCAAGAGACTTCACAGTTGGTTGCTCCAGTGCAAAGCTGAAGGTGATGACTTGAAGACCCAACAGAACCTAGCAGTTTCCAAACCATGCAGCCTCCTCTCCGTCTGAGTTGTCACAGGATGTTTGTAGTCCGACTTACTGTAAAATTACTACTAAGAGAAAACACACTTGCTAAAAAAATGCACAGATCCACCGTTTTCACTTCCGATACCGATCCATATAAATGTACTGAGGTGCACATTTGTTTGATAACTACGCACAAATGCAGCACACTCAAATACACCAGTAGATTCACAAGTTTGGTCAAACATGTAAAAATAAACTGCAACAAACCTTCCTTCAAATGGCTCAGAAAGTGCAATTATGAATTCTAAATATAATGTAAAATAAATAAAGCATGATGTCACTCCGAGCACAAAGTACAGTGAGACAAAGCACAGTCTCTTTATCATGATACTCAATCTAGAAGTTTTTTCTTGCAGATATTAACATCTCTAGTAAAAATACTTTGCATTTCACCCAATATTTTCTATTTTAAGAATGTTTTTTAATGTCAGTGAAAATCTGATTCAGTTGTTCCTTTGATTTTCATCAGGAACCAGCGTACAGCTACAGCGTACAGTTAGCTCCGACCACAGCAGTGTTAGCTCTCCAGCAGTCTCCGTTCCTTTCTCATTGGATATTTTGCTAAATGACTGCAGAAAGCTGGAGTGTTTTTAATGGCAGAAGTCACAACCTCATACAGAGAAGTGCCAAAAAGTGCTGTTCATGGAGAACCTCAACAGAAGTCGCTGGACCATGTTAGGCCCCAACAGGTCCGTGGCCCCTACCAGCTACTATCATTCACCCTGAGACAACTAAACACCCCCGCGCTCCTCGTCCAGCAACGGTGTGTCAGGAGCCGGTAATGAACTTGTTTTCCAGACAACCATGCTACCTTGGACCGCGGTTTCAAGTGAGGGTATGCACCCAGTGGGACCTGAAACCGAACCACCTGCTGCACTCCCCCACTCCCCTCCCGGACTCCCAGCCTTCTCCGTTTACCAAACATCAGTTTCTAGGAACACTCAGCCTACGCCGCTATTTGCCATTTGGCACAGAAGGGGTGTGTTCGACTGGATGTGTGTTTTGTGTGTTGCCTGTGCGACTGACCATCTGTCCTTTCGGGAGGTTTTTATGTGTATAAATGCGTGTGAGAGCATGTTATGAGGGGTGAAGAGACAAGCAGCTGAGGTCTAATGAGCTATAATGAACTCTAATAGTGGAAAACTCATCTAGGAGCCATGACCTTGGCATTATGACTGATATACACTACCATAACACATCTAAAAACAGCCTGGGAAACAAGCTAAAGCACGCCATCACCTCACATGGTGGTAAGTCGTTGTCTATATTTCATGGGAAGTGTTGAATTACTTCAGGGTTAGCAGCGATTACAGATTTGCAGTAAATCCACAAATTGGACTTAAGAGGCCTGATCTGATGCGAATACCACTGCAATAGGCACATTTATGGAAATAACAGATACAGGGAAACATGGAAATGATGTTAATGTTGACACTTTAGAAGGTGTTTTGCTCATAATATTCCAAATGTCTTTTGGTGGTGCTTTTACCAAAAGCGTCTTACTTTACAGTGACTTGGTGTGGGTGGCCACTGTAGGAAATGATTTCTTAGGGGTCGTTACTGTAATTTTTGGCTCCACATTCATATAATCAGGAAACATTTAATGGATTAATGAATAGAGGATTTATTGCAATGCGACAGGGAGCAAGTCTGCACATTAATTGTGGATATTGTCGCTGACTTTATGCCATTAATCATCCACCATGATTGTCTTTGGGTTTTTTCAGGTCTTTGGGCTTTTTGGACGTCTTCTGTTGTTTGATTGTTGTTTTGGTTTCTATGAATTTTGGTTCATGTTTCAATATGTCCATTATATGCCCTGTTCATATTAATCTAAAATCCTGGTCTTCCACTCCTTTTGCTATGTTCTGGAATATTGAAAAACAATGTGGTGGTGCAAGGGTAAAAGCACCTTCGCCCCTCTCTCATTACTCATTTACTTTCTAACAACTCTCAAATAAAGGCCGGTGAAAACAGCAACAACAACAACAAAAAGACACCTTGGGCCATTTTGTACATGCCTACTTTGGGTTTCTGTGCTCGAACCGATAACATCGAATATCGTTTTCAATCTGTTTTCTTTTCATCCTACTTCCATTGAAATGCAAACTGTGTCAGAGAACAAGCTTTTTAGAGAGAACATAGCCTGGCACTGCTTGAGCCGTGCTAGAATCTTCATTATTGAAAGTTAATGTTGATGTCATCACCATCTGGTGGCAAAAATAGATATCACATCAATTATTTGAGTAATTTTCATAAAATAAGAAGGTCTTTCTCAGTGCAAAAATCCAAAAAACATCTCAACTATTACACTAAAAACTTGTAAAAATAATTTTAGCTGCACCTTAATTTCTCAACTAAAGGGGAAATAGATTTCCCCTGATGAAACAGTGGTGTAACTAGAATTTTAGATACTTATGTCTTTATTTTTGCTTTGTTGTGTGTATGTTATACATATTTAATAATGTAAATGGTATCTCAGATAGGAAAATATTATTGAATCAACGCTGAAGTATGGTTAGTCTCCAGTCCTTGTAGAGCCGTGTAGATGTTTTTGTGACTAGACATTATGCACAAAAAGTAAGTAATAACATTTACAATTAAGAAAATGTACAGTAAAAAAATCACAGCCCACTGTCCTCTACATATGGCGTTCAGTTTAAAACCTAATAACTCCGCCTCTAATGTTTGAGCCACAATTAACCGTTGAGCTTAACCAAGAATCAATATTTTTGACCATAACTCAACATTGAATTAAGATCGTTTGCTACACCAAACCTGGCAATGTATGTCAAATCAACTTAAATCCTCTAAGATTCCTGAGAAAATTGCCGAATGATGCACTTTGTGAGCTGTTTTCTTCTAATCATCTTGCTCTCAACCGTGTGTTTCGTGCTCCTATCCATCCTTGTTACCACGTTTCTCTGTTTCGGCTCTCAGGTAGCAGGAAGTTGAGCTGAAAGGCCATCTGGACCGCAGCTGATTTTCCGAGTGCGGGGTACACACTCAGACACACACTCCACCTTAATCACCTTTGAGTCCATACACTGTCGAAGCTGACAAGGTTATGCCTTTTATGGGGCGGCTAACACAAACAATTCACAGGCCATAAGTCCTTGTCTCAGTGTTTTCGTATGACCATAAATCACAGCCTAGAGCACCCTGGGGACCTCATTCAGTTATTCATTTAACAAGAAAATAAAAAATATATATATATATATATATATACACACACACACACACATACATATTTCCCATAATTTAATAAATCATTTATTTGCAAGATTATTCAAATTTTTTCGAGTTTAGATTCTTTTCTTGTATAAAATCTTAAAGTAGTCTTACTGCTCCAGGGTCAGCCATCTAGTTAAAGGAATCCCTGTCACTCCTAATTGAATACTGCTAGAGGCATAAGTACCGGTTAATACCCTGCTGGGACTTATTAAAGCTGTGAATGTGTGTCGTTCACTGCAGTGGTCGCTTAACAGCCTAAATTCCATATTTGTACAAATATGGACCACTTGGATGTGACTCTACTCCCTGCTGTTTTATAGTTTGGTCAGAGTAGCCCAGGCATCAGACTTGGTGCTGAACAGGTCTGCTGAGAGCGAAGAGCTCCCGGTCCTTCGGGCCAGATTACATTAGGTTTGACTGACGGCCGGTTGTTAGGAGGGCTCTCCTCGAGGTTTGAATCTGGGAAGCTAGCTGGGCGAATGTTAGCAATGTTAACATCAAAGAAGTCTTTGGAGCAGATCAGTCAGGCTAACAGGAGGAATGTGGCTGCAGGATAAGAGTATGTTCATCACTTCCTGTTCATGTGAAATGGGCCTCTGGTGAGCAGAGAGCTACTCCATCAGAACATTTACTTCTCTGTTGTGGTTCTGTTTCCTAGCAACAGTTTAACGACATATGTAAAAATTATTATTGTCTATCCAAACATTAAACAATTCAAACTTCTGGTCTAGACTAAATTATGTTGATATATTATGTTGTTATTTTAGCATTATTAGCATAAAAAATTGATCATTGTTACTGTTGTTAATACTATTACTACTTATGGAAATATTGTCAGCATATTATTGCACTGTGTTGATAAAAAATCTGAGTAGAATGAAGGCATATTGCTACGATGCTTATAAATAATTAGAGATCAGTTGTGATGTTGCAGGAGAAGTGGTGGGTTTTATTAAGTTTATTCTTTGAACGTTTATCATGCATTTTATCACTGTTCTTTTTATTTGCGATTTCGAACGTTCAACAAACATTGAAAACTAAATTTAAATAATTCAGTTTTTAATTACCAAAATCTGGAAATAATCACTGTATTGAAGTAAATGCTTTTTTTTTCTCTTCAATAACAATTTCTAAATATAGCAACCGATTTCACGATTTTTGAATATTTAGAGCTGATACTTGCAGATTGAGGCATGATGGTCCCACCGCCATGTGAGGACGACGTTTTCAGAGTGAATTTTAGTTTGAAGTGTCTCCTACACGACTGATGGCAAACTGAGAACAGGACTTGACTTAGTGTACCTTTAACTTTCTTTTTGCCATTGTGTCATATGTGACTCTGCATAATCCGCTGGGTGTCCTTACACAGAAAACTTTTGAAGCTAATGAAGCACATTAATTAATGTTTTAGGCAATTTTGTGCCAGAATTAGGTCAATTTTTTACCTGATTCCACTGATCCATCGCTGGGAAAATGATGGGATCAAGGAAGTCTTTGGATCAGATCAGCCAACTCAGGTTGAATGAATTTCCTAATAAGGAAATGATTAAACTGCATACCACAGTCATCAGAATAAATTCTATGAAAAAAACTTTTGAAAACCATGCATCATTTTCTTCTCACTTCATAATTATGTACTATTTTGAGTTAATTTGATACATAAAATCCAGAAAAACCCATTGATGTTTTTGGTTGTAACATTAGTGCTCTACAAAAAGAAATGTAAAGAAATCTAACTCCGTTTATAAGTGCAGATTTATGTCAATGAAGAAACAAAGAAGTAAATGTGAAATTAAACTGTGAGGCTATAATCAGATGTTTCGTCTCTCCCTCTCTTTTTATTTTTTAGTTTTTATGTTTTTTACAATGACCAGTCTCTTTTATACTCCATATAACATGACGGACGGTGCCCTCTGTTCTCAGAAAAATGTTCTGTCGGAACATCTCAGGAGGCTCCTAAATGTTTCCGTCTGGCTCTCTAAGTCTGCGTGTTTGACCCCCAACCAAAGATGCCTCAAGTTTAATGTTTTGGAAAAACGGAGGAGGCAAAGTCCATATGAAGCTTTTCAGTGGGAGTTTGGGCTATAAACAAGTTTTGAAACAACTTTCTGGTACTGTGGCAGGTTTCGTCTTTTCTCTGGTGTTTGCCTGACTGTCACTCTTCCAGAATTTGGGCCTCAGCGGTGTGGTTACTAGCAACACGGGGCCCAGGCAGCCTGAGTGTGACCAACCTGTCGTCCTGTCTCCCAGCCCTGCAGATCGGACAGTTCAAACTTCCCTTCTGCTCATTTTGGCCTCAGACACTGACTGAGATCCGTACAAACAGCGTTCCCTCTGTGGATGCTGAGTGTTTGATCCCCACGCTTTGATCTCGGGGAGATTCTTCGGTGTCGTCCTTTTGACATACTGAAGACAAACCACAGGTCCTCTAGCTCCTTAGATGTGACTGCGAACCCTAAAATAACCTCGGAGCTCGGTGTATCCTCTTACAAAAGTGATAGTGTGGTGACTGAACCCACTGACTGGCACTTCATAACAATGTCTACTTTCTCTGTCAGACAACACGGTCCTCGTGTAAATCTTGTTTTGCAAAGTGAAAGAATGATAATTACATTCTATTTGCTTATTTTCTGACTTAGGTTTTAAAACTCGGATTAGGATTGGCCCAAAAGTTGGAAGGTATAGAGTCTGGACATCAGGTTTCAGCTGGTGGTGTGGTTTTATTTGTATTTTCCCAACACCTATACCAAACAGTTCAAGCAATAGTATGTTGAAAATTCTGTCTCTTCAATAAAATTGCCTCTATTTTCTGTCAATAAGATCATTAAGTTGAGATTCTTCAGGTTGCACAGGGACCTCACAGACTGGGTCAAAGCAAACAATTGACTGTCTTCCTCAAGTCCACAAAACACATGCAAATGAGCCAATCTCCAATTGGTTCATTCTACTTATAAACCAATTAGAGATGAATTGCTGGTGTACTTTAATTAGTAACACAAGAACGCTTTAAACTGATTGTTGGACATTCCTTTTCAAGACCTTTGCCAGACCTTTTTTTTAAAACAAATTAAAAATCAACATGGTTTATAGCTTCTGATGTTATTTTCTCAGTCTCTTTTGGAGGCAGACTGCCTGTCAGACAGAAAATTGGCAGATTGAGATCAGAACCACGCCTCCACCCCACCTCCCCAATTACCTGTCCGTCCTCATCTCCGGCATCCCTGGATCCATGGCGATGGGGCCGATTCTCTGACCATGAATCAGACCTTCAGTGCCTCTTCATCTAAATGACTTCCTCAGGTCAGAGGTCAATGTCCCATCACTCACTAAGCCGAGGCTGATTAGCCGGGATGGTTGTTTGCTTTAAGGAATCTCCAAGTGCTTTGAGATTTCCTGTTTTCCTCACTGCATTCGGTGCCTGTTTGGTTACCTATGAGCAATAAAGCTTTAATACACATTATATAATCTTCACTTCAAGTTTTTAAGTTTAACAGTCTTTTTTTTTATCCTTCTGGCCAATATTATGGGTTTAAACTACACCATTGTGTCAAATTCAAACCTCTTCCGCAAATTTCTTCGCGTTTGGTTTAATTTCCCCACTATGACTCACCATCGTGTTTCCTCCCATGAATTACCCGAGGCGCGTTTGACTGTGATCTGAAAGACTCCCGATGACACATTTGTGTCAGGAAGCCGCCGTGGTCGCCAAATACTGTTCAGAAACACAAAAGAATGGCAGAGGGCAATATTTACATCAACAGCACCGCTTAGGGGCCGCAACAATGCGGGCGTCAACAAAGCAACGCAGCAGCATCAATGTCTCAATCCCAAATTAATTTGTCCCCACAGACTCCGGCTGGTGGGGCGAGAAGAAAGAGCGAGTGATTGTGTTTTTTTTTTGTTTTTTTTTTTTTATCAGCTCCACAAACATGGTGGCACTAACAAAGTATCCTTTCTGTGCCGTTTCCTTCCAGCCTGATTGGACTAATTGGGACCTGTTGACAGCGAATCCCATCCGCGCAGGAACAAGCCAATCAAATCTCAGCGTCTGTCATCCCTGGCACACGGAGCTTCCCTCCCCACCCCCACCCTCCATATAGGCCTTTGTCTCAGTGACCCAGCTGACCTGCAGCATTTTTTAATATGGAAAGCCTGATTAAGTCTCTCAAAACAGGACATGAGGCATTCTGCTGGAGAACTTTTGGTTCAAAGGATAAAAGCCGTGCTTTATGACATTTACAATCTTTCTAAGGGCAAACATGAATAGCACACATTGTCACCTTCCTAATATAATGACACAAGTCATTTTTTGACAAAAGTTGAATTAGGTAAAAAAAAAAAAAAAAAAAGACTTTTCGGAAGGTGACGGTATCATATGGATAAAAGAAAATGTCTTATAATATAAACTGACCAAGAAAGCAGTTTTATTTCTGACTTCAATTACCTTGAATTTTTTATTCTCTTTATGCTGCTTGCCCCAGAAAACGTTGGATGAAATTTCACAGAAATGTTCTTTTTTATTATTATTATTTCACCTAAAGAGAAAAGAGAAAAGCTGAAAAGACGTCTGCATAAATGAATCTGATGTGTAACATTTAACATCTATCCGAGTACAAAAAAAAGATGTCAGTAGACGCCCACCTCATGAACAGAAGGTGTGAAACTATACCTACTGGTTAATTTAATATCTTGCGATATTAAAATGACGCTGATATCACTTTTTGAAACAAAGTGTGTCATGAAGCGGCGTCCACTGACGATGTGCGATTTTACCCGGTGAAGTAATTGTGAGCAGTTATGATTGGCCTGGAATAGAGACGGCTGGTTTCAGACTCTTATTTTGAAGTAAAAAAGGAAGTAGATGTTGAGTGTCCCTGTTGTGCTTACAGATAAAGTATTCATGTTGGAGAATCATCTTGGGAAGTAGAAACAAAAATCAGTCCCAGGTCGACAGATGAGACACAAACGATTGATTTCCATTGTAGTGGCGAAACAATCGACTCTTTAAATGCAAAAACTAGCATCTACTTTGCTACTTTGCTGACTTGACTATATTCCAGTTACCTTTGAAATAAAACACAATTGGAGTCTTTCATGGTTTTTAATTAATCTGGACACAATATGATCATATCTAGTTTAAACTCTACTGAAACCAGATCATTCAACAATGATTACAGATTCCTTACAGCACAGAGTGTTCTGATTTATCCTCCATTTTGAAAACAAAAATGAGACGAGAATGGAATGCGTCATCAATGTCAATATTTTCCACTTGCTGAAAAACATAAGCCTTTAAAATGTCTTGTATGCAATTGTGATTTTGTATAACATAAAAATTTGAGTAAACATTTGCAGAACTTTCTTGTTTTAGCACAACTCTTCTTGTAATCGAACTCCATACATTTATGGACAAGCAATTTGACCATAAATGTTTATCTACAACCTCGTATTTACTATTTACACAAGTGGTGTCCAAACTTCTTTGTCAGGGTGGCTAAACTTTTAACTACTCATGGGGAAAAATATTAATTTAATTATAAATGCAAAAATGAGCTTAGTATATATATATTTTTTGCTTTAATTTTTAAAAAAAATGAAATCTATATATGACTAAAGATCCAAAACATAAAAACGGGCTGTTGCCTTACTAAAGGACAACAGAAAATTTTCACATTTTTTGGGTCATTAATTGTTTTCTGTTTTGTTGTTTTCTGAGTTGTGGGTGAACATAATAATTTCAAGGGGCACACTTTGGACACCCATAGCATAAAGCAGCAACCAAGTAAATAAATACAAGAGTCTTACTGTGAAAAAAGACAAACTGGACATAACTAACTTGAGTATGAATGCCTGCAGTGTAGAGTTTCCTGTGGGGGTAAACTGGAGGTAGTGGAAGTGCACCACAGGGGAAACAGATACATCCTAAATGCTTTCGTATTTTGTTTCCTCTGCTTTAAAGATGTCCAAAGTGTCAGGACGCAACAGCACCTTTTGCTCCGGCAGTTAGCTGAGACAAATGACCAGAGGAGGAGAGGGACCGGAGCAGCTGAGAAAAAGCTCTCAGCTCCTTCCAGAATCTCTCACAGCAACTTATCCTTCAGCGCCATTACGAACCACTCGTATCTTGGCCAGCACCTGTCTTTGGCGGGCCAGGACACCCCACCTCCCCCCGTTCACCCGAGAACCCTCCTCCCGTCACCTTCGTTCTTTGGAGTGGCGGAGGGGCTCTGGTGATCCTCATCCATCCTAAACACTCTGCGGAGAAAAGGCAAGTCGTGATGAGAGAGGGAGAAGGAGAGGAGTTTGCGCCCATGTCCCCTTTGTGCTTTTAGCTGGCAGCCCTCTCGTCTGCCACGGTCATGTCCGCACAATGGCAGCCCTAACAGGAGCTGTCAGCGGACAACGCTACGCCGACGCTACGGGGGTTGGATCACCTTAGCTCTGTGTTTGTGCGGCACTGAAAGGCCGCTGACTACAGCTGAAGCGTGTTTTGTGTTGTTTTCTAAGGATGTGTGTGGCGCCTTTTAGCCCTGTGTTTACC
>NW_015116552.1:0-34202 GCF_001443285.1 Poecilia latipinna | reverse complement strand
GTTCAGAGTTAGAAAATTGTATGACTAAATTTATGCCAAAAATGGCACTTTTTTTATAATTTCATCTGTATTACAAACGATCTTTGTCATGTTGTATTTGCAGAAAATTGACCGAGTGAGCGCTCTTAGCAGCAAACTACATCTGTAACGTGTCAACAAGAATTAAGGCAGTTAGAAGAAAGTAAACGGCCCCTGAACATTCTGAATGTACTTTATATACTTTGTTTCTTGAAAAACCTTCGTCTTTAGTAAGTAAGTATTTATGTGTTTGGAAGATTCATAGGCATGTGTTGTTGTTTTTCTTCTGTTGATAAAACGTACAGCAGTGTACGTTTTTATCTAGTAATGTAGTTTGCCTTCAGTTGTGTTTCAGTTACAGTTTCAGTTATAGATCTTCAGTTAAGAAAATCAAGCCTTGCATTCATCAAATGTCCTTGTCACGTACACGTAATAGTCAAGTATTGTGAGGACCATAGTCACTGTGTTAGCCAAATTGGGCTAAGGGGTGACGACGAAGGTTTTATCATGATATGTTGCGGTACTATTTCGAAAACGATAAGTGAGGATAAGAACTACTCCTTATATCTTTTAGCTGTATGACTGAGTTTCGCTAGTTTACACATCAGTGACCAGAGTCTCTCATACCATCACTACTGAAACCTGGTCTCAGGGAAAAACTTTTCTGTAACACCTCCTGCGGACGTGTGAAATACTCTGCCAGTGTGAAAGCGCACATGCGCAGAATAGATGGCTGCACGGGCAGCTAACAGGGGGCCGTCAAAACCTATGGACCCCATAAATTTTTTAAAATAACAATGACATTTTCAATAGCGTGTTATTTTCATTCGGTTTAAAATTTATGGGGATCCTGAATGGAGAATCCACATTGCCCCATCACAACTCAAGCAGTAACTCCCCCCCCCCCCCACCTCCCATAACTCCATATGAACAATAAAATAAACAAAAGAACTAAAAACCAAAGTGGCCCGCTGTCTCTGGAGACATAAATTTGATCTATGATGGGCCCCGCCCACTTTCGAGGCAGCTCTCTCAATGCAAACACAACTAGGGCCGTCTGAAAGGGGGACGGTCCAGCCAGCCCCTGCAGTGCAGCTTTTTCCCAATCAACATCCGAAAATTAGCCAGTGGTCTCGTGTAAACATAGCCTAAGCTGCACTTGAAAACTGCATTTTCAAATGTATTGGTATCCATTAATACTTTCATTAAACAAATAGTTTGTCAGAATTTCTTACTATAAATCCTGACAAAGGCAGTTTGGGAGGTTTTAAGCATCATTAATTAGCATTTATTGTGACAGCTATAAATCAAAATTCTTATGTTAATAAATTTATCACGATAAGTGATAAACCATAAGCGCCCATCCATCCATAGAACCATACAAATGGACTGGTTTTGCATTTTACCCCGTCTTTCAAATATCAGCCTCTTGGTGGCACTAGAGGAAAGGTTATTTGACTTTCAGAAGGCGCTGACACTCAGTATTCATGTGAAGCAATTCAAATAGACATTAAAAACTGTACAGTAAATTCTTCTGGCAGAAAGTGACTAGAGGCTTCATCAGCTGTTTTCACTTTAAATCTCATTTCCTCCCTTTGTGTCAGGCTTTTAGCGCATGATTGATGTGATTATGTGAACTTTGTAGTTTTGTGTTGTAAAGTGTAGATCATCTGTGACTTTGCAATTTATACTTTGTGCTGTATTTTTTCCACATCTGGATATTTTGTCAATCAATAGAGCTTATGTGTAAAAATGCAGCAAAAACATGAATTTAGACTTGGGAAGGCCCACGATGGATCTCAGTGAAGATCTTCTAGCTCTGTTTTTTTATGCCCTCCTCATAGGAGTGTTGGGCACAGCGAATTGATTTTCCTCATTGGCCAAAAAGTATTGGAGGTTCTGGCTGTGGGTTTTGAGTAAATCCGTCAGAAGGTGGGGTTGGATCAGGGCTATAAATTGTGGGACAAACCCAAAGGGTTAGTGAGACAGAGGGAGACTGAGAGACAGACACACACACGCGCGCGCGTGCACACACACACACACTCACACACAGACAGTGGGAGGAAAGGGAAACAGAAGAGAAGAGGAAATGATTTAGTTTGTTTTTTTCCCCCCACAATTTGACATGGGACTTTATATCTTTTTCACAGGAGTCTGAAGATGAGAGGCCTGTAAGTTTTTTATTTTTTATTTTTTGCCAAATCTATAACCTCTACCAAAAGACTGAAGCAAAGAGGAGACAATCAAAGACATGGGGCAGTCAGTGGAACTGGAGGTCTCCATGCGGGGCAAACTGGAAGTAGGGCGACCCAGGATTTGGCTGAATGAACTCTCACGAGTGGGACTTGCTGAGTTTCTTTCAACGTATGTCATGATGGTAAGACGAGAAATTCAGAAAGGAATCCTGTTTATTCTGTTGTAGTGTTCTTTTATCAATAGCTGTCCTTCGTGTTCAAAACATATGATTTGCCTGCATATGTAACAACAACCATATGTCATTAATTATTAATACCGTGCTCTTCACCCTGATAACCTGCCCCGACTCTCTAATGCACACAGACAAGCAGCTTTTTTATGTCACATGTTCTGTGAGAGGGGATTGGTGGGCGCCGGTGGGTGAACCAGGAAACGCTGCGTCACGAGAGCAATGGTCAAGCTGCTGGCCACATGGAGAGAGTTTCAAAAGGCACATGTTATCTGTCAAAAGGTCACAGTAATCCGATACCTAATACACTAGGAGAAACTAGAAGGAAGACTCAGTAGGAAAGAAAATCTTGACAATGACTAGCAGATAAATAAGGGTTGCAAACAAAGTCAAATTTAAACACTCCTTTGACCTCAACACTTATCACATTTTGCAGCGAGAATCCAGCTTTGACTATTTCCTGTTGTTTGTCAGTGTCAGCGATTTTCTCTCTGAACAGTGTTTCATAGAGTTCAGATTTAGAAGAGACAATGATGAATCATAAGTTTATAACCAAGTAGAGATTGTCTATATAGTACCTTTCTATATGTAAAAAAAAAACCAAACAAACAAACTTAAAAGCATCATAGAGCTTGAAAAAATACAATGACTAGTATATTTTGACTCTAGTTTCTGGTTTCCATCTTAAGAAAGAGACTTGTCCTCTCATGCACTTCTTCCAGATCATTTTCATTGTCCCCATCCTCTGCCCAGTGTCCAAGGTCTCCAAACCCCCAGCCTTGTTCTAAACTGACAGCCATGGTGATATCATTTATCGCCACAAGCAGCACTTTGCTTAAGCAGCCTGCCTCTTCAGACACCTAGATCCACCGAAGGCGGTGGAGGATTGCTTACTTCTGCCTCAACATCCTGTCTAAAGCAAAAGGGCCAAGCAGGGGCCGCCTTCCATTTCATGCTACTGGATTTCAACAGAGGGATGGATGGCCAGCTTCTTATAGCGAGTGCCTTCCCAGAGTGGGTTGAGGATGGCCTGCCACTTTAAGTAATTGTCCCTAAGTCCTTTGACGGTGTCGAGGCTGATCTGCCTCCTCCACTGACTGATTCTGCCCTCTCTGTTCTATCTGGCTGCTCACCAGAAACTTTCTGCCAGAGTTTGTTGTTTTCACTGAGGTGGCCTCTGAACAAACCCCCTCTCTGGGACTTGCTTGACCCACTTGGTTGGGATTGTAGTTTGTTTTTCTGGACTGCTGGAGTAACTTGACGATTCCCACATTTTTGGGTTGTTTATGTCATTCTTGTGTGGGCTTAACACTGTAAAAGACATTTCAAAACAACCACTGCAATGAGACAAAAATGTGTTCGATATGTTGTCTCCATTGTGTGCTTGTTAGAAGCTGTGCAACTGATTGGAGTCAGTCTAGTTTGTTCTTATTCAAATATGTAAGAGTCCCAGGCATGATGAGATAAAAACGTGATGGTTATCTCCTGATCGATATTTGAGATGATTACAGATGCTTGGAGGTACAAAGGGTTTTAAACTTTACTGGATTTGTCTATAAGTAGTTGGGATGTAGTTACTGTTTAATGATGGACGGGCACTTAAAACAAAGATAACAGCTTAAAGTATTAAGCAGAGTAAAATTAGCTAAACAGCAGAATATATTCAGCATTTAGATGGTAAAACTTCCTTCCTTCCTTCCAGAAACATCTGGGAATTTAATAAGTTGTAAATCTCAGGAGCAGAATGTTTGACATAGTATATATATATATATATATATATATATATATATATATATATATAAAAGTAAATCCTGTGGTCCTATACAAATTTTCACACAAACTTGTTGAAGAAAACCTTAACTTTCACTTAACCTTGTGTTTAAACAGTTGATATTTTTCCTTTTTTCCTGTTTTGCCAGACATTAGGTCTGGGTTCGGTGGCCCAGGTTGTGACTGGTAAAGGAGGATTCGGAACCTTCTTCAGCATCAACATTGGCTTCGGCCTGGCTGTTGCAATGGGGGTTCATATTGGAGGAACTGTCTCTGGTAAGAGAATAGATCGCTTAAATGACTTCAAAGGCTTCGGTGTTCATATGCAGATGACATGACTCTTGTAACCCTTTTGTTTCTCTTTTCCAGGGGCTCATATGAATGCCGCAGTCTCCTTTGCATTGTGTGTTTATGGCCAACTACCATGGAAGAGGCTCCCCTTGTACATTTTTGCTCAGCTGTTTGGATCGTTTCTTGCAGCAGCAACAGTTTATGGTGTTTACTATGGTAAGTCTGCTGATACTATACACTTGACATGCACTGTCACTGTTCTTTCTGATGGTTTCAAATAAAAAGTTATGTCATTTTACTTACAGACGCCATTTCTACTTATGCTGGTGGAAACCTGAGTGTTACTGGAGAAAGAGCCACGGCTGGGATATTTGCCACTTATCCAGCACCATACCTCTCTGTGTTAGGTGGCTTTGTTGACCAGGTAGCCATGAAACTTAGCTAAAGAATTACAACCACAAATCAGATTTATTGAGTTCATCCCTTTTTCTTTCTTCAACTGTTTTACAAACTTCCTTCTTGTGGTAAAGTTCCATCTGCAAACTGGACTGGATACTGGAAACTGTATGGAGAGCACCTATGAGCATGAACTTCCCAGTTACCTATTCTAAGTCAGATTTAGTTTGCGGACTTGGACTTGGCTATTATGACGCATGATGTTGATTTGACCCTTTAAAGCACTGACGTAGCTGTGCCATTTTCATGCTCATATAATAAACGAAACAGTGCACCATGAGATGTTTAAAGGCGGTTTAAACATCTCAGCTCGGTTTATAACACAACTCGGCTTTAAAAACATCTCCGCAACTTCATCCGCTCTCTGTCTGCTGTGTTTCTCGGTCTTCAGTTTTTAGATTTATATTTGTAAAAGAAGAAAAAGTTAAGCCTTGTATCATTTTTCTTTCCATCCCAGTGTTCAATCTAAAATCTGCTGCTTGCAGTGTTTTGCGTTGTTGCATATTTGCCTTTTTCATACCGTGGAAAGCGGAGTCGTCATTATTGTTTGTGTTGTGTTTGCCAGGTGTTTGGCACGGCCATACTGATGCTGTGTCTGACAGCTCTAGGTGATGAAAAGAACAAGCCAGCGGCCAAGGGGGCTGAATCTATCTTTGTGGGTCTTCTGGTGGTCCTCATTGGCATTTCTTTGGGCAGCAACAGTGGTTATGCCATCAACCCCACCAGAGACTTTGGACCCAGGCTCTTCACTGCAATAGCAGGCTGGGGTTTGGATGTATTCAGGTGAACTCAGGGAATTTTTTTTTTGAGATATGCTCCGGTTAACTTTTAACGATAAAGTCTGTGTTTTTGGTCACCCCCAACTGTTTCGATATGTCCGTCATTCTCTTTGTAGGGCTGGAAATGGCTGGTTCTGGGTCCCTATAGTGGCTACTCCCATAGGTGCAGTGCTGGGAGCAGGGCTTTACAAGGTATGTATACAAATGCACCACCCAGCCGTCTCTGAACAGTACCAGGAGAAGGATCCCAGTGAGGAATAATCTCTCCCGCCAAAGAAGAAGCGAAACATCTGTTCCACGTGAAACTCGAAGCAAATGGAAACAACAAAGAGCTTGTGCAGCTGTGAAGATCTGAGGATGCTGTTGAAACATGCTGCACAACATTCCTGAAGCACTTGAACAATACCTGCAGTGCGCATAATTTTATAATAATTAAACCAATTTACAAAGTTTTCTGCTCACGTATTCTTCCTATTTTTTTAAACTATGAAGGAATTAACATGCTTAAAACAAAGATAATGACGTTTCTTGCCACACAGACAATTAAAGACAATTGTTTTGTGATTAGTTTTTATCTCCCATCGGGAATAGCGGCGTAGGCAGAAGACAGAAGTATTATGAGGCAAAAGATCATACGGCAGTGATCAGAGCCTGGGGTCCTTCGTGAAATGTCAGGGTATGCAAGATGTAAACAACTTTTTGAAAATAAATAGAAGCAGCAGGAGCCAGCTCCTCACAGCGTTCAAAGGGCAGCAGTACAAGGACTGAAATAAGTTCCCTCAAATAGATTTTGTCAGTTCAATGCACAGCAGTCGGGAAGTCTAGGAAATATTGATTAATGGTGTCTGATCAGGTTTTCTTTTTTACACAAAGTGTGACAGATAGAAAAAAGATGCTCCTGAAATGATGCAATATATTAATATATGCCTTTAGTTTGTCAACGTTGAGTAAATAACCACAACATTCAAAGTCGCAGTGCTCCAAAACATTTTTAAACTTTGGGAAGTTTAAAATGCATAAAGCTGAAGCCTGCGTCAGTGATAACATCGGCAGTAACCTTCTTCTGGGTCCTGGCCTGTTGGCTGAGTAAATGTCCTTACATCCTCATGTACAAACACAATCACAATAGGGGTTGGGGGGAATCAGTTTATCCTTTTCACTATTTTGTGTTTAATATTTAGGCTTTTTGTCTTGTTGTCCTTGTCCTCTTGCGTCCAGACGGGATATTTAGAAAGGACTATGTGTCGGTTTGAACTCGTGGCTTTGAAAGTATTTTGTGAATGTTTTCTTATAGTCTTCTATAAGAAAACATGACTTTCAGACTTGAATATATAATCTCTACTGACAGGAGGGCCCTTGGTGCTATTTTAGGTTGTTCATAAGTTAAAATCTCTCATATTTTCAAAGAGTCTAACTGGTTCAAACAGGGATCAGAACCGCAATCAGCACAAGTCTTTAGACAATTCTATGAATTATATTATAATGATGATGGGCTTAAGATTTCAGTTTTATTATGTTCAATCGCATCTTAAAGTCCTTAACTACAAAGAGAAACAAACTATCAGAATGCTAGAGGATTTTGATTTAGTCTTAATTCTACATTTTTGACTGAAATATAATTCAGTTTTATTGCCAATTTAGTCCTTTCTCATTTCCTTTTAGAATTGTTTTGATTTATTAATCTATATTTTAGTTGACAAAAGTTAGTGGAATAATCTATGAAGTCAGACAAATAGATTTGTTTAGGGTCTCTTACGACTTAAATGAAAATAATTTCTTAGTGAAATATACAAGCTTGAGAAACACTGCAACTGCACACAGTTGAAATTAGATTTAATTGGTTTTCAATATTTTTTACTCATTAAAGAAAATCCTGACCATTTTGTGGTAGTTTTTAGTCATTTTTGCCGTTTTTCATTTTTGTGTCAAAAATGAACACTGTAAAACTACGATGAAAAATCCTACTCAACAAAAACACGGGATGAAATATCACGTTGGACCAAAACGGAAACATGTGGGTTATCTTAATGACAAAGCTTTTGAAATACCACGGACCATGAAGTTATGGTCACCTAACTTCATGACCATAAAGCAGTTCTCTTTTATATTTTCTGGAAGCAGAAAACATGAAAAGAAAGATTTGTTACTGGTTTAATACCAAATGTTTTCTATGATTGCTTTTTTTTTTGTAACAGTTAGTAGGAACACTGATTTAAAGGAGCTCAGATTAGACATCAGCCAGTATAAGACACACTTTATGACGACCTCGGGTGCAAATACCACAACACCTACACAGACATTTAAAACAAAAGTGTAACATTAATTAGTCATTTTATTCAAAACATAGGAGACAATCATAATTTCTGCAGCAGTATTGACATATTGCTTCTAAAGTTATAACAATCTTGTATACATTAAAACTTGCATTTAATTATTATGTCAATTTCTATACATTATAAATAAGAAAAACAATATAAAATAAAGACAGCAGCAGTTTTCCAGTGGTTATTGCACACATTTCTATTCCCTTTTGCATTCAAGCTAAATGTCTAATATTAGCTGGTGATGGGTGGTATACTTGTCTCAGTTTTTTGTTTTTTGCAACAGCATGAAAAAACAAAACAACACAAAAGGTGGTGTGAGATTTTTTTTTTTTTTTGCAAAATATTTGTATACCTAGAAACCAGCGACTGGCCCAAGGTCAGCTCAGAAGGATTCATTTTCTGGTAAAGTTTTAAATCCGTCAATATCTCGTAAATACCAAACCGAACACAGGCGAGGCCATTTAAATCCTGGTTACGGACTACGCATGCTCCACAACGTGCTCTAGTGTTACAAAAACCTGCGTTCAAGCAAGCAGACGACAGCAGATCAGTCTTTTTAGGATGTGGTGGCGAAACAGACAAAAAGAAAGCTGCACAGCAGCAAACGTCTCTCTCCAGATCGGATTGGTTTCACCGTTTTGCTCCACCGTGTCTTCCCGTGCTGCCTTGCCCTTTAGCAGCGCCTCCAGAGTTGCACTGGGCCGACTGCTTCTTCTTGGGGGGCGGTGCCTTGGCTTTGCCTCTGAAGGCCTTTGTGGGATCCAGCTTGTTTAGAAAGACGTCTGCAGCCGAATCCGTCTGGCTAACCTCATTGCTGAATATCAGGGGCTGGTAGAGGGACGCCCACTGCTGCAGAGAAAACCAGCACATGAGAACATGAACACAACATCTACTTGATACTCCAAACAGAGTTGTGACAAAAGGTTTAGAAGATTAGAACAGAGGATTAAGAAATAAAATAATATCCATCACCGTTTTTTTTTTTATGTTTTAAAACAGCAGCTAGATGTGTTTTAAAGTATATAAAATAAACCATTGTGCTAAAAATACAAAATAAGATAAAGCTACAGTCAGGGATCCCCCAAAGTTTTACATTGTTGTGGAAATTTCTGCTATCAAAGAATGAGAGTCTGTTCCACTAACTAGAGAAAGATTAATCTTCCTCTTCACTTCTATTCGAAGGCAAAAGTGTTCGAAGACCCGTCTCACTGAACATCACATATTTATATAGACACAGCGGAAAAAAAACAGAACACACCCAAAGTCCGAACTTATCTCTGTTACCAGGTGGACAACAGAGCCACATTTTTATCCACTGTCATGCAACCGCCCCTTGGATGGAACAATTTCAGTTGGACTTTCGTTGGAAAAGAAAGAAAAAAAAAACAACAACTCACACCCAAACATGAATGGCAGGAAATGAGAGCTGACAAGGAGTCTTATCAGAAACCGCTAGAGCTTCCTACAGCAGAACTAAACTCATAGGTATATGTGCTCTCACATTTACACAGCGACGAAATGTTAAGGAGAAACATTCATATACATTCAACACTATCAATCCAAAATTTAGATAAAATTACAATGAAATAAAGTTGAAATGACATTTTCTATTACAACATTTAAAATTCAACATATTTTCAGGGTCAAATTTCTGGAGGGCAAAAATATTTACGCACTTCGGTTTTATCTGTACGTTCCAAAAATCACAAAACGACACAAAAGTAACGTTTGCTTGTGATTTAGCTTTGTGGTAAAGAACTATGTCAATCCTTCTTTGAGATCTAGACGTTAAATCAGATCCGTTTCGAAAACTGCTATATGGAAACTTGTCAAATCGAATTGTATTATACCCCATTAGCTAGAAATGGTTTAAATCACAGTTTGTAATGGGTGGTGCCCTGATTTGTTCTTTTTTTTTTATTCTAAAACACTGGAAGTTTTAATGGTACATGTTTAACATCTGAACCACAATCAGTTTAACAGCCACAAGTCCAGTTTAAAGCCCAAATGTAAGAGAAACAGTAAAAATGCCATTTTTTATTCCTGAATATTTATATAAAAATGAATGCAAAGGACATTTGTTTTAAGGACGACTTTTTTTTTCAAACTTTCCACAACTGTATTTCTCTATCAATCTGAGGATTGACAGATAAATCACAAAACAACACAATCATAATCAGATATACAAGTGTGGAAAGATTTGAAACTGACAGAAATAGCTTTTTGAACTACTACTACTACAACCATATAATTGTTCAAAGGAAAAAGGGAAAGTTTCAGTGTCCTACACACACACGCGCGCACTTTCACACACACACACAATGGGATAGTGAAGAAGTTAGCCAGTAACTGGAGAATATATCAAAAAGCAGTTACGTTAAAAAAGCTGAACATCTCTCCAAGATTAAAGAAAATACAAGACTGAAGAGACCCACATCAACACTGCAGCAGATGCAGGAATTTCTAACATGACATGGTTGTGATCCATAGAAAAGTTGTGTGAAGAGCTGAAAATGTGTGTGAGAAAGGTGATCTACAAACCTAGCCTGGTTACACCAGTTATTTTAGGAGGAAGGGACCAAAATGCCAGCAAAATGTTTAAAATACATATATACTTACAGCTTTGAAACAGGTGTAAATCCCTCCCTTTTTTTTGGCTTATTATGTATGTAAATATCTGGTTTCGGTTGAGGATAAGAAATAGCAAAACAAGATACAACAAAAAAAATTTACATCCTCCCATTATCTACCTTAGCCTGCGGGCTTGGACCATATGGTGTGTAGGCATACTGCCACTCAGGTAGGCCCAGGTGTGTTATCATCAGTCTGTAGTAGGCAGAAAATGTTGCAGTCAAAAAATGCCAGCACAGTGAGCGGTCCAGGAACCAGATTTCACTGTGCTGTGCGACCACTCCTGAAAAACAAAATGGCGAGATCAATATGACGTAACAGAAAATCTCACCGTCTTCAGGTTTTCTCTGTGCTTCTAATTAATAAAAGTGATATTATGTAAACGTGAACGCAACACCTGGAGTGCAGTTTTTGTAAACCAGACACACTTTTCCATTCCCGCCGCAGGAATCCAGCTCATAAATACGACTCCGGGCATCAAAATGAGGCTCAGACGGTGCAGGCTCCAGTCCTGACAAAAAGAGGAAATAATGGATCCCGAACAAATATTTACTTTCCTGTGCGAAGAAGCACACGCAGCATAGATGTAATTGAAAGTGGCACGCGGAGGCTGTTGAATAAATCATGTGCGTGAATCGGTCAGGTGAGTTTTACCACTTTCTGAGCTGCTCTCCTCCCAGTCCAGGTCAGCCAGTGATGGGGCGTTAGGGAGAGAGAAAACAGACGTAGGCTGAAGCAGCGGGCACAGCCTGCCCACGCCGTTAATCATCATGCAACCTAAAGGGACGCACTCATCTGAAAGATAACATACAGTCATGGATGAACGGATAAAAAATTTTAAATTAAAAAGTCGTTTTTAGTGGATACAACTTAAATATGTTCTGAATAAATCTAAAAACTCACTAATTAAGTGGGTGAAATATCAGTAGAACAAAACTAAATATTCATAGAACATTTTGGTTATTTCAAATAATACATTTAAAAATGGGGACTCATGTAGATCAATCACACAGTAAGTAGTTCAATCATTTATATTGATTTACAGGTAAAGAATTATGTTTATCAGAAAACTATGTCATTACACAAGATATATATATATATATATATATATATATATATATGATATTGTATTTAAAACTAATGTAAATACAGTTTTATGCAATATTGTAATTTTCTGAGGAACTGTAATTTATGAAAATGACCACAAATAAACATGAAACATGTAAGGAATTAGTATTTATAGTTGTAATAAATTACCTTTTAGTACATCGTAAACTTGCTAAAATTGAGCTATGCTAGGAGGCCACTTACCGTCCAGTTTAACACTCCAGGTTAATGTGAATCCATCAGTGGTCAGATAGAAGTCTCGCAAATCCTCTGGTAAAATACACGTGTTTTTCTAAAGGAATAATATAATGAGTTACACATAAATATGATAAAAGGCAAAACGAAATTCTTGAAAAGGTGCTAATTTTATTCTACCTGCTCCCAGGACAGGAGGGTCCTCTTTTCTGCAGGGTCTCTCTCTGCGAAGCGCACATCCACCACCCCTGGCATGTTTTCTGGACCAAAATGGACAAAAAGCAAAACATGTTTAAAAGGTAACATATTTATTGCAAGCTAGTCTCAGCATAAATGGCATATAAGACAATACAAACCGAGTATTCGAGTAATTCCGAGGGTCAGCCTCTCAGCAACACCTTTGAACACAAACGCATCTTTTGTGTCTTCCATTATCATAATTTATGCACAAATATTAACAGAAATTTCTCAGAAATCCTTCACGCATCCTTCCTTCTGCATCGAGTCACAGGAAGCGACAAGAGCAGTTTACAAGCAAACCTTGACACATATTTTGACCAATAAGAACGCCGTGTTTCTGCATTTCGTCCTATGAGATTCTTAGTTGAAAAATAAGGGCGGGGCTACCATTCCTTAGCAACGCTTGGCTCTCTGGGAGTGGTGGCGGTTGTTTCAATATGGCGGCGGCAGCAAAGAGAAGTGGAAACTCGGGGATATTTTGGAAGAATTTCGGTATATTTACTTTTGTTTGATTTTTTACGCTTCACAGAGTACCTTACGTCCGTACGAGCTTTGCAAATAGGTGGGGGTTTTAAGTGGTCCTGCTTTAGTGCTTTCTTTTTGTGTGAGCAGCTAACAGGAAAGTTGCTGTCTCAATGAAAGGAAGTGGGGCAAAAATGTTAGCTGGCCACTTGAAGTTTAAGTTGTTTACATTTATTTTACTATCAGTGCTGTGAACTCTGTAATCGCACGGTAGCCTCCGGCGAGTCTTAACAGTTCCTAATGTTATTTCAGTATGAATAACACTGAAGAGCATCTAGCAGTAGAAGAAAGGCTAATTTATTGATATATTAGTTTATATATGTTTGAATAATCCCAAGATTTAACTTCATTGAATCTTGGGAGTTTTGAAATGTTGCTTAGCTCAACTGAACTACTATCTCTGTTGCACTGGTAAACTCTTCCAACTTGAGTAGATAGTTTTAACTATCTAGTTTAAGGTGGCAAAAAGGACATCATGGAAAAGCCTGAAATATACTTCATGTATGATCCATTCACGGGGTTATCCATGTTACTTATTAAGATTTGCATGACATTATTATTTCCAAAAAATATTTGGAAAGAATATTTTTATCAGTTCTTGACCAAAGTACAACACCTAGATGTGTGAATCCTGTATAAACACTCCTGTATTTGCTTGTTGTTTCTTTCTGTTAACTGTCTTAGGAGTTGATGGAGGACTGAAAAGTCAGACACCTGCAGGTCTGGACCCAGACAGGATCTATTCGTCCAGAAAAAAAGACACCAAGATCCGAGTGAAGCATTCTACTAATGGCAAAAATCAAGCTTCACTAAAGGCGACGGGGAGAAAGCAAGGCCACTATCAAAGTGATTACTCTGAGAGTTATACTACAGAGGAAGCATTGGGGGATCAAAGGGATTCTGTACCTACAATACACAGCCTCTCTCAGCCCAGTGGTACCCATCTTCCTTTGCCACAGGTAAATCAGTTTCCGGTACATGGTGCGTTTTCTTCTCTCCTCATAGATGACGGAGTTCAGCATGTTAAGGCTGGCAGATTTTCACTTCAACTTTTCGTCGCTAACTCTGTGTACCTCTTAATTGTTATTTACATAGGTGAGCAACAGAACAAAGGGCGACATCTCTCTAAAGGACCTGTGTTTTGAAGACAAAAGGAGAATTGCAAACCTCATTGAAGAGCTAGCCAGGTATGTGAAATCATATGGTAAAGAGCGTCTTTGAAGTGTTGTTCGTAATTAAAGCTCTTTTGGTGTCATAGATTACATGTAGACAGTCTGTCCTTTCCTTATTTTCTAACAATGCGCCTTGCTGGTTTACAGAGTAAGTGAGGAGAAAGAGGAGTCTGTGCAGCGTCTGAAAAATGAACAGGGAAACTTTGAACGTAAGATCCAGGATCTAGAGCAGCAGAACCTGATGATAGCAAAGGAGAGAGAGAGTATCCTTTCAAACTCACTGGCAGAAAATGTTGTAAACAGTTGCTATTTATATGTAATTGGGGGTAATCATTGTGTTTTATAAGTCCTTCAGGTGCTTCTCAGTAACTTAGATCATTATTGAAAAGCTAAATTATTTTAGTAAATCGATTTTAAAACGTTAAACTCGTATATAAGCATTTGCTTCTGATAATTTTGATGATTATGGCTACAGCTAAGGAACTTTTAATACTCAGTTTTAGAAAATGGGAATGTCGCATTAATGAAGCATTTGGCAGAGCAGAGAGGAATCAAATCCTGCTGAAACAGCAAGTGAGTGTAAACTTTGTCTGCAGAGGGAAGCAGGAAGTGGTCCAGAGTTTCCTGATTGGCTGCTGCGCTTACTTTGAACAAGATGAATCATAACAAACCAACACCAGCAGATGACAGGGCTTCCCAATCCATCATTGACTGTACAAAATTCAAACTGGATCTCAAGCATCTTGGATTTTGTCCTTTCTTTCTCCAGACACTGGGACCTTCAATGTAGGTTTTCATTAACTGATGCCATAATCGTTAAAATGAATGGAAACAAACACTTGTATGCCAATTTGTGTATGACGAATTAAAATTAAATACAATTTGCCATGATCCTTATTTAGTGAAATGCACTTTTATAATGTAAAAAGAAAAAAACAAAAAAAAACTACAGCTACAATTCAACTTCCAAAGGTTAGGCTTACATCTTTAGAGATTTGATTTATGAACGTTTGCAGGTCTTTTGTAAGGTTTCGACATGTTGAGTCGATTAGATGTATTAGTAATATTAAGTCAAACATCTCTGAACGACTTTAAGTCTAAGGACTTTGTTCTTATCCTCTATACTATAGAAGATAAGAACAAAATCCTTAGTTTTTTCAATTAGGCAAGTAAGTTTTGTCATTTTTGACATGCAAAGAACAAAAAATTAATGACCAAACACACTAGTGCTGTTAGCTTTAATACAAAATCATATCAAAAATGCCTTTATGCTGTTGATAGTATCAGCACTGCATAAAAACATAAGTTATCAACACTGTTCAAAACAAAAATAACTGTTTATTAATATCAATGCACTTTTATTAAATAAATACTATTTTATTAATGTTTCACAAAGCAATCTGCAGGGGGCAGTGTTGTCTTAAGTAAGGGTACCTCAAGGTCTTGGGCTAGACCCATCAGTCTGACACAAAAAGCAAAGAAATAGATGCATTTAGATTATTTGATGCTTGCTGCGGTTGTCCTTTTTCAATTGCTCGCAGCTTATCCACCGTTGTGCTCAGAATCAATTTCGTGGTTGGAGCCGGTGGTCTTTGCCGTCTAAATTATCTTACGCGAGGTTTGATATTAACTCGGAGGACCATGTTGTTTGCTTTTTCTCTGTGTTTGTTGTAAGCCCTTTCTTATTGCGGGTGCTTGTTGAATACGGAATATTTTTCACTCACCTGGAAAACCTCGAGCCTTTTAACCTGAAAATGTTTTTAAAAGATTACAGTTGTGTTCAATAAATTAGAATAAGGTTAATGCATTTTAGTAACTCAGTTCACTAAGTGAAACACATCATATGCAGACTGATGTTTTCAAGGCTTTACTTGTGTTAACTGTGATGGCTTAAAATCACATTTATTATTTAAATACTACATCATAGCAATATTAAAACATTTACTGCAGAAATGTGGGTCTAGCAAAAACTTTCCTAAATGCCTACTTAAAGGTTGATGTTCTCAAAAGCTACTTCAGTCTGACAAAATGAGGCTTGTTTCTAATTTGATAATATGGATGTCTGTAAGAATTCACAGGTCGGGAGATCATAAGCAGCACAATATATCTCATCATCTTGATTTAATTAAATGAAACAATTATAAAATAGGTAATATGCAGTCTTTTTCCAGTCAATTTTACAACAAGAAGTGTGTCTGAACTCTGCTCATTCATGTTCCCACTCAGGCACCACCTGAGCATTTCCGTCAGTCTGTTTTACATTAAGAAGGCAGCAGAATATGGAGTTTATTTGACCCAGCTGGTAATTTGCACAATTTGCAACAGCAGCGGAGAAAATTGGGAAAGCACAACTTTATTAAAGCCACTTTAGCTTGGAGACTTGGCATTTACAGCTAACTTCTAAACTTCATTAAAAGGTATTTAAGAGGAGAAAGTGTTTGAATCCTAGCACCTTGGGGTATGTGGGGGTGGGGGGATAACGTAGTCTTTAAAGTGTGTGCAAAAGTCAGGAAGGCCCTTCTTAGGAAGAAGGTTCGCGCACTTCTTGGAAAGGTTAAGGAGACACCAAAGGCAAGCGCACTGAGTGAGGGTCTTGTCAAGTCTAATTCCATTACGCCTCAGCTTATCTTATCTAACCAAGACTCAGGGTTGTCTGAGGTATAAAGGATGTGGGACTATACGTTAGCCCCCAGCCACCCAGGATAAGTTAGAAAAGTACCCTTGATATTAGGGATATTCGGCTGACATTTGCAACTGACTGGCATACAGAAGTCAATCTGTGGCAGAGATAGCGTTTTGTACTTAAGGGCGTGTTGGCCTGGGTGGAAATCATTTGGGATTTCTAACGCAGCGTAGACGTCTGGTTTGTTGTTGCTGCTATTTAGTGAGAGGAAACAATATGAAAGGAAACTTGTGGTGTTATAAAAGGCTCCATTAGAGATTACCGGCATAATTCAATTCTGGTTGAGTTTGAATTTACAATGATTAAAATGGATGGATGGATAAAACCCAACTTTAATTAAAAATCGTTTTTGTAATGAGCAATACAAACATTTCACTTTTCATGTGCATCTTGCGTCTTACGAGTTAAACCTAATTTTTATCACAATAATATTTTAGCTTTCCATTGTAGCTTGTAAACATGCTTTTAGGCATTTGCAATGAAATAACATTTTGAGCATTTAAAAAAATACTTGGTCATTTTAGTTTGTATATACTTTACGCATGTATGTAACTTGTTTGGTTGCTAAAGTATTATGAATATAAAGAAAACATTTGTACTAAATAGGATAAAAAGAGAAGAAATGTTGGGGAGGTCAATCATGTTGATATAATTTAGTTCCTCGTTTTCTCTGTGTGCTAAGCAATTGCAAAACCTGCCTGCAAAGATATTTTGGGGGAAAAAATGAACAAAACACGCAGATCTCCAGTCATTTGAGACTAAAGCTGAAGTTCAATTTGGAAGACTGCAAGATTTTTTTAACTTAAAGTCAGGAAGAGTAGTCAATAAAATATCACTACAGGACAATCTTTCATCAAGCCGAGACTCTTTTTTAAAGGTAGAGCTCAACTCTATTATTGCAATATGATTTGTCCTGTGTTGGTGTTAGTTTAGTCTGCCAGACTGGCTCTCTTTTGTCATGATTCCTAATGACTAACAATTCAAAGCGCATGTGAGAGTTGGAAGCATTGTGACAATCACAAAGACAAAGAAAACTGACTTGTTCTCAGATAGATTCTTATTTAAGTTTGATTGTTCCTGACAGCTTATCGACTCAAAAAAAGTGTATATATATATATATATATATATATATATATATATATGGTGCCTGTGGTCATCGGGGCCCTCGGGGCAGTCACCCCCAAACTGGAGCAGTGGCTCAAACAGATCCCAGGAACAACATCAGACATCTCAGTCCAGAAATGTGCAGTTCTAGGCACAGCCAAGATACTGCGCAGAACCCTCAAGCTCCCAGGCCTCTGGTAGAGGACCCGAGCTCAGAGGATGAAAGAGACCACCCACAGAGGGTGAGAAGGGAATTTTTTTTTTTTATATATATATACTTTTGTTTCCCCCCCGAATCAGTGAATTCGCCATACATACAGGCTACCAAGTCGTGCCTACAACAACAACTTTTATGTGTAGGGTAAAGACTCAGTTAGCTATTTTCATTATCAGTTGGATGTTTTAAACAAGGTCTGGAGACCCGCAGATATGCAAGAAGCCATTTAAGAAGAACATATATTTCTTCCATATTTATATTATATATATATATATATATATATATATTTTTTTTTTTTTTAAGCTTATGGAGACGTTTTTCTGGTTTATTCCTGGCTACGAGAAGGCAATAGAGAATGCGACTTGAAGCAGATAACAGGAACACTGAATGAAGTACGGTGAAATTGGTTTGTTTTATGCTTTTGAGCTTCCGGCTTTTCTCATGAAACATTCTGGTTTTGGAAATGTTAGAGTAAAGGGCCCACGTTATCCAGGGCATGCGTATGGAGACAGCTGTTTAAGTAATGGTAGCCATGCTAGGTGTGGCGGGTTTCTCGCCAAAGATGGTTTGAAATGTGAACTTTTGAATAATTTTGTTTTTGTTTTAAAGTAGTAAAGCCTCATTTTGGGGCGACTGTTCTCTCACATGAAATGTGATGTAGCCTCTGCTCATACTATAAATAAATAATGACCGCTCACTGCAGGAAGGCTGAAAGATATTTTGAATGGTGTCCTTATATCGTCTTAGGTTATAGTTCTTTCTATTTACTGCTATTGGCAGCACAAGTTTCAGGATATCAGGCACAAAAATTCTGGTTGCTGCATCTCTTCTCATAACCCCTTAAGGACATTTTTTGAGTGGCTCGATGGCTCCTGCTGTTCACCTCCACAAAAAGGCAATCACTGACAGCACCTTCTCCTATTCAAGAATGTAAACATTGTCATTGTAGGAGTATAAGGTGGAGGAAATGGGGGACACTGGGTCCATCGTCGCCATAAAGTTAGAGTGATAACTGAACCGGAACTATGGAGAGTTTAATTTGTCTGCGTTGCATGATGCACTAAAACTTAGCAAATGTTTTTGATAATTTTGCTTTCTGTACTTTCTTTTTCTTTGTGGGTGCCAAAATATATTTAACAGCCGTAAAACTGCACCTGCTGATGGCTTTCCTGAACTTTCAGTGAGATACAACTTGATCTGTACGAGTCCAAACTTCTGACTCCATCCAGTTGTCATCTATGAATCACAAACATGTCTGTCTGTCGGTGGTTTTGTCAGTTTTCTTCTTCTTTTTCTCTTCTGCTTGAATCCAGACGTGTTTTCACATCTTTCTGAATTCAATTCTCCAGAATCAGTACTATTGAGACGATTATGTAAACTGTCATCTCCTATTACTTCCCTGTCATTTTCTTCCCCACACACTTTTGATGTACTCAACAGCCATCATGCATCAGGCTCTCTGTCCCCCGCTCCCTTTTTGCATCCCTGCTCAGGCTCAATCTGTTTGACACAGAGTACTAAAGCGGGTTTTAAAATACCCCCACTTCCCCTTCCTTCTGTGCAAATTTGTTCCACCTTGAAATGGATTTCATTATTTCATTTGAGGCTCTGCCTGACAGGGAAGTGAATCATTTTGACAGGCTCCATCTGAAGCCTCTTCACTCCAACACCTCGCTTTGGAATATTTTTGGATGGGGAGGGTGTGTGTGTGTGTTATTGTCGGCACTTTGTAGTTAGGATGTAAACTGGGAGTTTGCAAAGTGCTCCCACTGGCTGAGGTCCAAGGCCCTGGGGGAGGGGAAGCATGTTTAGCGTAATGACATCGGTGCTGCAATCAAGTATACTTTACTGAGTGTTTTTAAGACAGAGAAAGTGTAGAAGTGGTATTTGCGTTGGTATGACGAAATGAATTTGGTTTATTTATACGTTTCAAATTTCATATTCTACCTTGGTTTGAGGTAATCTATAGCCGAGGAGGCATGTTCAATCTCCCGCGCTGCATAAACAGACCTCCCAGTGCAGGTTTGCTTGATGTGATGCCCTTGTGATGTCCTTAGGTTTTCCATATAGCGCTGCTTTCATGGAGATCAGCGCAGGCATCCGGGAGCCCGGGTGAGGCTGAGGGTTTAATCAAAGTGTTCTCTCACATTTTCTCAGTGTTTATGGAAGTCGCTACATTGCATTTGCCCGGTGTCTGGTCCTCAATTCAAAGTCATCCTCTCTCTCCTCTCTCCTCCCTCCCTCCCCCGTTTCATTTCCACGGCCTGATTGAAGTCGTCTAACAAGGAAAGTGTTTTCTTATTCAGTGTTCCGCCAACTATTTCTTCAATAAGACTCTACTCTGAACTTTGATTTTCTCTTTAAACGGAAGCTCTTTTTTTTTTTTTGTGCAAATGGATGGTGAGAAAAACTCATCAGATGGGAGAGCATGGCCACCATCATAAAAAGATATGACCTGGAGGAATACACTTTATGGTCAGCCTGGGGGTAGTGTGTGTGCGTGCGCGCTACTTGCTTTGTGCACAACCTGCTTTATTGTTGTGTTTATGTGTGGACTGTTTACTGTGCATGTGGGGAATTTGCACTCTAGTGTCATGAGGTTCTTGTGTGTACGTGTGTTTGTGTCCTAGAACGTCAGAGTTGATTATTGCACGTGTGCGGATGTGCCTGTGTGCAGTCTCCCCATTCTCGTGCTCATTATCTTTGTATGTGTCGGTGTTGGTGTGGTGCTGCCACTGTCATTAGTGGGCTCCTGAGGCACAGCAGTACTCCCGTTCCAGATTAGTTTTCCTCTGGCTGCCAGCTCTCTGTCTGGCAAATAGCCTGGCGTGGCACAGCCCGGCTCAGCTCGACACAGCTTGGCTCAGCCCAGATGGCGAAAAAGCTACATGCCACAACAACAACTTTGATTTTGCTGAATTCTTCCCTCCATTTGTTTGGAGAGTTGAAGCTCTCTCCACCTTTTGTGGTACAGTGAGGATTTAAATTCAGTTTGCAGTTTGCAGGTACAGAGCCAAGAATGCAATGAAGCTAAAAAAAAAAAAATATCAAGGTTTCTTAAGCAGCAAAATGGGACCATCATAAATTATTTCAAACTTTACAGCTCCTTACAAAATGGATTATACCCCATGGACGTTTTCCCATTCAATTACGTTGCACAAAGTTCAATGTATTTCTTTGGGGTTTTATATTTTGCACATTAATAGGGCATAATTGTGAAGTGAAGGGAAAATGTTACATTGTTTAACAGATATTTTCAATAATAGTTGGAAAATTGTAACATATGCAGCTCCCTTGACACTAATTGCCCTAAATAACTAACTTCCAGTGCAGCCGGCTGACTTCAGAGGTCACTTTATTTGTAATTAGTACAAACTCAGTATAAATCCGGCTGTTCTCTGCTTGAAGGGCAAAATTTTTTATGACATGCTGAATTTTAATGAAAAAAATTTTTTAACATTATTTTGTGTTCGCTGGCTTATTCAGCTGACTGAATAAGCAAGGCTGTTAAGGTGATAACTTAAGGAGCTTGTCGAGTGTTTATATTTCAAAACAGAACCACATAAACTGTATTTTGATTTCCTCAATGGACTCTGTTTGGACCGTTTACTTTCCAGTATGGGAATAGCCCTTCCATCTTTATTCTTGCGTCAATGACCAGCAGCACCATCTTGTGGATGGCGGCCAAACTACAGCAGTAAAATAGGCTCCAGCGAACATTATTAGTTATTCGATTGGAAGTCATTTTAATCTAATAAACCATTAATTTATTAGATTAATGGGTTTTCATCTGTGTGTTTAGCTTAACTAAACACACAGGCAGGGTTAAAATAAAATAAATTGCATCATATTCACAGTGGCTCAAAGTACAGGCCCAAGTCCAATTGGGAATCTGTGGTAAAATTTTCCATTCAATCTGACTGAAATTTATTTTAAATCACCTCAAGACCACCTTTCAAAGGCACTGTGTACATTCAAGTGAAAAACAAAATTTATAAGGTTATAATAACCTTGTAACATAAATGTGCAACCATTTATATATGTTTTTTTTTTTGGTTTAATTAATGTCATCTTGTTACCCACGATGTTGGCTAACATCGTGGGTAACAAGATGTTAGCCAACATGGTGGATGTTGGGTAAAGGATATGAAAGACTCACCTGTTCAAGTCAAGTCTCTGCTGTTTGCTACTTAACCTTTGGTCCTCCAGGCCTACAGCTACAATACAAAGAGTGCCAGGAGCTGCTTGGCCTCTACCAGCAGTACCTTTCTGAGCAGCAGGCCAAACTGAACCAGTCCATTGCTCACCTCACTCACCCAGCAACCCTCACTAAGGTAAGGCATGGTGTGTTGTTTATGTACATAATGTCACTATAGTTGGTTCTGAACGAACCGTGTAAAACTGAAGGCTGGGATTGAAGGTCAGTCTTTTTATGACTGATGCTGGTATTTAAATATTTGAAACCAGGGCAGCCAGTTGCAGGAACTTCTGACTCAAAGTTCTCCTTCTGTGTCTTTAGAGAGGTGGTGGAAATATTTCAATTCAGATCTGGTTTGCCACACATGCAGTTCTCCGAAAGTGTGCGCGATTCCCCCAGTAACCGAAGATACATTGGAACTATTTGCTCTGGGACTTTCTACTGATTGTAACTCATTGTTAAGCAAGTTACAGCTGACTGGAGCTGCAGACCGTCCCAGCAGCACACAGAGGGATTGCTGCCCACTGGCTGTCTTTAGGAGTCTGCTGGACAATATCGATGTTTTTAAAATATGGACTGTTGTGGAAAATGCCCAGCTTGACTTGTTTTGACCGGGTGATGTATAATGGTTTCCTCTAGCTGTGACAACATTCAGAGAGCGTCCTCCTTTGACCTCCATCATGTTCTCAGGCACAGATTTGTCATGCTGAATGTGACAGTGAGTCAGAGTTGTTTGTTTGAAGAATACTAACTGAACGAAATGACCTGGTTGTATTTGAACATGCAGCCAGTTCTCTAAAATCTGGAGATTTCTTTTCTACAATCATAAAAAAATTGACTACTTCTCTAACAAGGAAATGAGATTGTAAGCAGCTTAGACATATTGAGGCATTGTAACCTTTTCTTTTTTCAATTATTCGCACTTGTAGTAAAGTACTATTTTATTATCATCTTATGAATACAACCTATATAATCACATCTCTGAACACATTAGTCTAAATTCTTAATGCCTTTTTTTGTTGATCATATTTAAACCACTTTAATTTTTAGCAGCGTAATGCTGCAGCTTTGTGCATGTGAGGTCGTATTCTGAAGTTGTCAATTCGTGACTCAGTGCAAATTTCTCATATCGTCTGTTCTTGAACTGTGACATTTTAAAATGGAGTCAAACAAAAGGGTTCAGGAAAGTAAATTCAGAGTATTTGACCTAACCATATCTAGTCCGTTTCTCTCTCAAGGTGACTTTGTAGAGGCAAAGATGCAACTCGGGGGAAGGCTTCTGTGAGTAATAGTGACTTTGTCAACCTCGTCGTCCCTCAGCGGCTCTGAATAATAAGTGTTTGCTTGCTCTCTGACCCTCAGCAAATTACTCAGTCTCTTCCTCCATTAGAATACGAGGTGGGGCGTTCTTCCCTGTGTTTGGCTCATGATTTCCTTGATCTTGATGTAAATGCCAAGTTTCCTCTTAGTCTGTTAAATTTTACGGTTGTGAAAGATTAGTGGCGCTATAATGTGCAAACACACAGTGTCTGCACACGGTGTGTCCAAACACTGCGGTTCACGTCCGTGCTCCAGCAGCGGCTTGAAACTTTTTGTGGCTGCATACGGCATTAGCTTTCGTTAGTTTGAAAAGTCCTAATGTTGTATAGGAGAATTTGCGTTTTGTTACCCAGCTGTAAATTAAACTTTTATAGAGCAGTCTGTTTTGGCTGAAGCACTTCATTAAACTCTCAGAGGCTTTCTAAATGGGCTTAACAGAACTAATTGTTCTTTTGGTTTCTGTGCAGGTGCTCGGTTCTGAGGAAACCCCCAGCAGGCTCTCTACAAGCAGAGCTAATGGCTCATTCTCTGACAGCTCGTGCATCGGCCTCGCTGCTGCCGAAGCGCAGCAGGCTTCGCTGTACAGGAGCCCTATCGGAAGAAGAGGTGCTGCAGAGACGCTTAGGAACCCTGCCTCTCTTTCCTGTGACAGAGAGTTCAGTCCAAACGACGGGGCAACCAAACGGCACACGAGTCAAAAAAGAGGCTGCAGGCAGCCACGCATATGCTACACATGTGAGCGCTGCCAAGGCAGTTGTCATGACACTGGCTGTGGTACACAGCACAGAAGAGGTGAAAGCAGCTGCTGTCTAGCGAACTGTCATCATGAGTCCTTCACTGCGAGGGAGCATCAAAGGTAATGTTAGTGTTGACGTACAGACTCTTGGAAAAATTATTAATGCTCCCTGTACTGCCTCTATACGCTAGAATCACAAACTTTAGTGTAGGATTTGAGTGTTTTATTTGGAATGTAGTGTCATTTTGAAGTGGAAGAAAAAAGTGTGCTTGATTGATCTGAAAAGTGTGGCATGCATTTGTTTTCAGCCTTAAAAAAATAACAGAAAATGTAATTGTTAAAAGAAAGCTACAACATGCTAACAAGGTGTCTGCAGATCCTTAAAAAAATATTACATTTGTGCATCTAAAATTAAGGTCTAAAATGTCTTAAATTCATAAAAAAAATTTAGTTGGCCTTAAATACAGTAATCACATGTTTTAAATTTGATTGTGGTAGAACTCTTTAAAGTAGTTTTGTTGTCTTGCAGAACTTTTCTGTCAGGCAAAAGTTGCACTCATTTGAAAACATCTTAATTGAGTTCTGTGTCTTGAGGTGGTTGAGGATACCTCTTTTATCTAATATACTCTTACTACCTAGCTAGTTAGCTTTTTTGACTTTATCATAGGTAAGTACAAATTTGATCAGCAGTTGGCTGGACGACGTTTGTTTTTGCCAAGAAAACGTTTAAGTTTGTCACTGTGAAGGTTAAGACTGTAGAGAGCCATTTGCCGTGTGAGAAGCACAAAGTCGGGTTCACAGTTTTTGCTCTCCTTGATTGCAATGCAGCAAGTCCTCCCAACCATCCCCTATATCTACAGTTTTTTCTCTTAAATTTTATTCAATGTGGCATTAAAAAGGTCTTAAAAAGTCTTAAATTTGACTTGCTGAAACCTGCAGATAGCTTGTATAAGACAATTTGCAACAAGATAAAGTCAAAATGGCTTGAAAAGTACTGCAAAAGACTTGCTGTCATTCACTTCCACTTGACAATCACGTGTTATTTTTCGGTCTATCACATTAAATCTTAATATATTACAAAAAACATAGTTTGTTGTTGTAATATAACAAAATGGCGAAAAGCTTAGGGTGGTATGAATATTTTTTTTTCTCTAATTTTGATACACAACCAAACTGGAAACATGTAGATCATGTATTGCATGTGTTTCCATATAGGCTGCCAAGTAGGAATATAATTACTGCAGAAGCAAAGGAAGCCCTGACCAGGCCCCTGCTGGGTCATGAGGACTGGGAGGAGAAACGGCACCAGCTGCTGCTGCAGAAGATGCAGTTGGAGTTGGAGAGGGAGAAGCTGCAGGCACGGCTGGCTGAGCAGGAGGAGCGATTCAGCAGACAGACAGAGCAGCTTCGACAGTCACGACTTCTTCACAGCAGGTAGAACACACAAGCCAAAGAAACACGGCCCGTACGCGGCGACACCGCTGGGAAACGTTTACGGGCTGAAGTTGATGAGTGTTTACTTTTGTTTCTGAATTAACACACACCCAGTCGGTCGCTGTCCGTCCTTCGTATGACGTTTCAAGCGTCAGTCATTGCAGATCTGTTTTTCTGACTTTGTTCTCCCTCGTTTTGATTTGGATCTAACGAACCAGTCCAGTTCAGTACAGCATCTCAAAGAATGCTGGGTCAGAGTCAGAGGGTCCTTCCCACCGAGATTTTCCCTCCACGTAAGTCAAATAATAGTTTCTATCAGACATTAAACCTGTCATCAAATAAGCAGTTCACACCCATCGAATCCTGTAGAACTATTGGGGAAAAAAAAGCAAAAAAACCTTGTGATCTGCAGGTCGTCTGGGAATGTGGAAACTCATTCTGCAGAACAGAATTTGCACGAAAAGACTTCCCAGGCTGTTCCTGCTCCTTCTGCCAGTGGAAAGGGTAAGCCTGTCAGTGCACATAAAAAAAGATCCACTTCATTTCTAACCCTAATGCAGGAGCTGGATACCACTGATTTATTTTTGTTATTCCGTTTGCTTATAAAACCCTATTCTTTTGCTTATAAAACAGAGACTGTATGGTACTTTCTTTAAGCACCATATACTCTTTGTTTCCTGACTTGCTGTTATTTTTTATTTCTTTTACAACAGTTGTGTTTTTTTCTTCACAGATAATCCTTTACAACGGTCTCGAAGGGACATGGCCACATCTCCAGCAAGAACCCCTTCAACACAAAGTTTCCCCACCTCGGTCTCTGTAATCCAAAACATCCCTGAAAACAGGTGAGCAAGTTTTAATGTAATATTATTTAGACTTTTATGAAACATCTTCTGTTTACATTCTTTAGTTTTTCTTTTTTCCTTTTTTTTATTTCTACCATAATCCCTGAACTCACAAATTGTTGAAAAGTAGTAATATTATTTTAGCATGGGTTGTAATAGTTCTTCCATAGTTGTCCTTAGTTTTGTTTGACAAATAATCAGTTCATTAAATGACACTGACATATAGCACACTTTCACCAACAATATGTATATAAAAAGCTGGTAAATGTTTCAATTTCATTTCTTGAGTGCTGATAAAATCTCTGTCATTGCTGAACACTTTTCCCAAAGCTTTTAGGTTGAACTTTTAGGTTGAAACAAAAATAAAGGAGATATGCAAAGGCTTATAATAACGGGAGCCAGGATGAGTTATGGATAGCTGACAGATGGATATGAACCATTAGAGACGCACAGATCAGAATTCTCACTCCTGGTCTTTTTAAAGTTTTGCCGCCACCAGTTGTAGCCAATTCTGATTTCTCTTAACAACCTCAATATAAGACGATATGCAAACTGTTTCAGTTTTTTTTTTCTTGCACTTCTGCCTTGAACAACCTCAGACTGTTTTGATTGGATAATCCTTCTCCTTCGCTCCAAATGTGAGGTTTTACTCTCGTAGTGCTTCTTCTCCAGCAGTAAAATTAGTTTTAAGTTAGATATTTGACAGACATGCTCGTTGTGATTCACTAGAGCCAACCATGGCTTTTCATGCCAGGTGCTGTTAACAGAGAAGGTGGTTAGAAATACTCCATGTGATCACTCCAGAACGCAATGTTTGTTTGGAGTCCATCAACAAATTCCAGTCTGTTGAAAAATGGAAACAAAAGGACCAAAAAAAAAATCTTTAGCATCCTGTAGGAAAAGCTCAGTTAGCATGGCTAGCATTAGAAATCAGTTAGCATGGCTAGCATTAGAAATCAGTAGTCAGTAATAATCAGTAGAGCCCTGCATTAAAGTTTTCCAAAATTCTGCTAAAAAAATCCCAGATATTCAGTGGTTAAAAGATGTCGTAAGAGCAAAAAACCTAAACCAGACCGATTTCGACGTAGTTCATTCAGACTTCCTATTATCTGCTGAAAGTCTCGTTCTTTCTCTAAGCCTAAATAGGCCACAGAGAGGCGCGGTTCCCTTTTAAATTGCCTTTTAGATCTTACACGGCCCTTCTGTATTCATTTGGAAGACCTCAGTTACACTGAAAGTGTCGAAGTTTGAGCCTTCTTCCTCAGGATCAACTTCTTCACTGAAGGGTGTGTGATGTGTGGTATATTATTTGGACTGACTGGAAAAAGATCGGGTTTTCGAGTGTTTGACCAGTCAGTTTCTCATCGCATGTCTGCCTGGCAGTAAAAAATGAGGTGCGCCTTTGACCAGCAGTGTGTTCCTGTGGCTGAATGGAAACATTTAAAGCCACAGCCTCCTGTCAGTCAAATAGCTGCAGGCGGACCCCAGCAGACGGTCAGCGAGACATCGATCTCTATCCGTGGCTCGATTAATTGCAAACCTTCAATTAGCTGTTGCTTATTGAGCACGGAAATGTTTCCACCGTTAGAAGAAGAAAGAAGCGGCTACATTTCAGTCTACTGGTGCGTAGATGTTTATGAACACACTCCCACCACTGACAAAAGTCTGCTTCTTGGATTGAACAAACAACACAAAAGAAATGAACAGATGGGTAAGTTAAATATATCGGTATGATACCAACCATCTGCTGCCAAACCCTAGAAATTCTGCATCAACATTGGCCTTAAAAACACAGTTTTTTTTTGGTCAAGCTCTAATTTAAATGACGGCTCGGCGTCCTTTTGTTCACACGAAGAAACGTAGGATCTAAAAATCAGAATTGCGAGAGGCAATTAACAGCACAAAAAGAAGCTTTCGGTCGGTTTGTTGGGCGAATAACCCCAGATCAGAAACTTGTAGCTACTCATGGAGATAAAGGTGTGGAAAGGGAGGGAGGAAAAACACTGGGGAGATAATTAGTTATATTTTATTAGTTGTTTGTGATTCCTCAAGGCAGTTAGTGTTGTTGTTGTTTTTTTTTACCCCTTGTTCTTCAAAAAAAAAAAAAAAAAGAATCTCCAGCTTAACAACACATAAGGAATACAAATGGAAACTTTAGATCTTGCAGCTTCTCTTTGGCCTGCAGTTGTTGCAGAACTGGTAGCTAAAGGATGATCTTCCTCCGTCAGGCTACGTTCTCGAGCTGTAAGAAGCTAAATGAAGCTTTTTACAGGGCTAGCTTGGTGCTGTGGCCAGCCTGTCAGGAGACATGCTGCGTTCCATTAGTCGGCCTAGCAGGGATCCTGCATCAGGTGTAATTGAACAGACTTGGATGCACACGGTGCCCTCCCTCACTCTCTCCCTCCTCACTCTCTCCCTCCTCTCTCTCTCCCTCTCTCTCTCTTCCTGCCACAGTAATGAGACCGAGACAGGAAGTGTTAGGGAGAGATGTTAAAAGTGTGTTTGAGGGTTCGCACATTGGAAAACATGAAAAATGGGGAGCGAGGAATTGCCAGATTAGGTCCAGATGGAGGAAAATGGAAACGGCGAGAAAGACATAAGAGGTGGAGAGTGTCGGGCTTTAGTCCGAGTCACTAAATGGTAATTAACCCCAGTGCAAAACATCCCACTGCATGCACTTGTGCACATTCTTTACACAGTGGGAGGACTCGTCGGTCGCCGTGGACCTGTAAATTAAAAAGAATAAAATAAAAAATACGAGAAGCTGTGAAGCGTTTCAAAAATGATGTAGACATTTAATAAAACATTATCTCTGCTATATTTTTTAGATCTTTCTCACATTTCTGCAGCCTTTCGTAAAAATGTCTGCTTTTTAATGCAGTGCGTGTAGGATAGTGGAGACTCGCCGTTTTAAAAGACAGTTCTTTAAAACGGCTGAAAGTTTACTACTTGCAACGATTAACTCTTAATCAAAGTGGTGCGTGGTCCAGGTTTAAGCTGGGAGCTCTGGCAGCGGGCCATTAATTCCAACAGGGGACCGAGGGTTTCAGATCTTATTAGCATCCATTTTCACCTCCAAAGCCCATTAAAATAACTACACTGTTAGTTGCACACTGTATTTTTTTACACTAACTATAATGAGGAATTTTGCCTCTAATATGGGTTTTGTGAGTTGTAATCAGTTGATAAATAATTTGATTGAACCCGTTTTTATAGCTGCTGTCTGCTGTTTTTTTTAAGATGGTCTACTTAATTTTTTTCCTTTTTCCTTTCATTCTGTCTCTTTATTTACATTTCTTTCTTCCTTTCTGTCTTTCTGTTTCTTTCTCTCTTTCTTATGTATAATAGAAAACAAATATATGTCCTTTACAGAACAAATACGTTTGAGTCTGTATTTAATTAATCTGTTATAATTTGTCTTCTAATCAAAACATTGTAATAAATAATCAGATCCTACATGCTACAAAGACCAAAAAATAAACCAATGAAACTGTAAGAAGTGAAGTTTTATCTCTGGTAAAGACTTCTGTTCTCTGTCCAGCTGGACAGCAACAGCTCCCTTATGGACATTTAATCTCGACCATTACAATCTTGATGTGTGAATTGCAAATCCAGAGCAGGTGTTAACATTAAGTGACCTCCTTAATCCCTTCATGAATCCTGTGCTAGTTAGTAATGAGACAGTTCCAGCACACCCTGCCCATCTCATCTCCATCTATCCTGCTGTTGCCCGCCTGCTATTGATTGGTTTGGAAATTGTCATGCGGGATATACGCAGCGGCCATTATGGGATTTTTTATTTTTTTTTAATCTTACTGTTTGGACTGCAAATGAAAAGAGGCACCGGGGCGAGACGGCTGTCTTTAAGGAAAGAGACAAGCCAAGAAGGAAGTGCAAGTTCGAAGAAAAGTCTGAATAATTTGTCACGGACAGTAATGATGTTTACATTGTTGAGTGTTTCCAGCATTGTCTTGAAGTTGTATGTATTTCTTTGGATATTATATGATAGACCAACAAAAACAAGTGCAGAAGTGTGAAGAGGAAGGTAAATGATGCACGACCTTTCAGACTCGAGGCCTGAAAAGTATCGTGTGCGTTTATCTTCAGCGGCTTAGAAGGCAGTATACAGACTGACCAAGGAAAACCTATTTTTAAAAAGTGAAATGTAGCCGCTTCATTTTCATAAGAAGCTCAGTCAGATTAAATGTTTGTCCAAAACGAACGAGTTAATCATCCCAACCATTACATAATGTTTTGTTGCTGTGTCTGATCAGTTGTTGTAGTGAAAAAGTTCTGATAAAAATGCTCAATGTCGTTTCCCCAAAGATTATTAGTTAGATTTTGGTCGGATTTTCAAATTCCATCTACACAAAAAAAAAAGAAAAAAAAAAAGAAATCAATAGAAACAAACTGAAAATTATGTGCCGTTTTCTCTCCATGTTACAATTACATTCTTCTTAATGCTGGTCTGTCAAACAAAATCCCAATAAAACACGTTCAACTTTGTAGCTGGAAAAAAAAAAAAAAGAAGAAGTTCAAGGCGTATGAATACTTTGGTAAAGTACTTCGTATGGGATTTTTTTTTTTCCCCCACAAAAGTGAAATACTCAGAGTCCACTTTCTTTTTCATGAAATGTTCTTACTGTATTGAGTTGTTGTGAAGATGGAAGCACTTAAGTATCAACCATCCACTCTTCTTGGATGCCCTCGACATGACCCACTGTTCCAGGTCCAAAGGCATTTTTCCTTTTCTTTTCTTTTTTCCCAGCAATGCCAGAAGCTTGTTTCTTTAACCGCTGACCATCAGAAGCAAAGCAGACTTTCCTGAACTCTATTTGCGGGGAAAGAAAATCTCTGGCAGCTTTTGACTTTTGCAAAACTTCTACATTTTAAAAACTCTGCTCAAGAAAGAAAAGCTGCTCTACAAAAAAACAAAAACAAACAAAAAAAAATCACTTGCTTTTCTCTAAGTCTTCATGCAATCTCTGTGCCTTCGCTTGTCTCTGCTGCCGCCACCCCACCCATGTCTGTTCCCTCGTTCCTACCCAAACTGTACGCCACCCCCCAACCCCCCCCTCCCTCCCCCCCCCCCCACCCCCCACCTCTCGCTTGTTATAGATTGTGACCGCCGGTAAGTGATGCATTATTCATTACAGACATGTCGCTTGTTGATGGATGGCTGTTTGAGAGCCCCGTCCATTAAATAAATCAACAAATAAAAATGCAAATTCTCACATTTCGAGTGAGGCATCCCGTCCAAAGTTCCTCCTTCCCCCCCATCTACACACACTCACGCACACATACACACACATTCCCTCTCTGCCCCGCTTTCTATCTGAAACAGCAGTGCTCATTTCCAGTCCCTCCTATAGAAGCAGACACACATTAGCCACTCTCTCTCTCCCGCTCTCTGTCTTTCTATTTTTTCCCCTGCTGGTTGACGGGGCGCAGACCAAAATAAGGACGACAGATTTACTTCAATTAGCTTCAGCTTTTTTATCCCCATCAGCCATCACCCTTCAGCTCCTTCGCTCTCTTGCTCTCTCGAACTGTACATGCATAAATTAATCCAAAGCAAAATGTAGTCGTATTTTTTTGTCGTTGTTGTTCTTTTTAAAGCTTTTCAGCTACTGATGTGCGTTGCTTTCGATTTAGCTTTAGAACATGACATATCAAGGTCCAAAGCTACGTGCAGAGGAACACCAATATGCACCCTGATTGGAAGCTGCGTCAGTCCGCCGGCCACCTGCATGCATATCAACAAGTGCCTCCCGAAGATCGCCTTTACCTGGGAGAGCTGTGTGCGGAGAGCGGCGCGCGATGCAAATCAATGCAGCTTTAAACGAGCAGAGAATTATGTTGGCAAGATCAGTGGAGCGTGCTTTAAAGAATTCATGTTTTGTATCTGGAATGGCCGTCGTTCGGCTGTGTATACACTGAATAATTTATCAAGCCAGCCAGACTGCGGGATTGAATCTCTATTAGCTTAATCTCCCCCGTTTTGGTTTATTTATTTCGCTGCACACTCCCTCATTTCTATTCCGGGAGAGAAAAACGCCACGTCCTCTCCCACTTATTCTCGCACACCTGCAAAAATCAGATTTTTTGTTTTTCTTCTTCTTTCTTTTTCTGCAGGGACGCCCCAGTGGGTTTGGACTTGTTAACTCTGCTTGTTAGCGTTCCACAGGCATTTCGGCAAGAACGAATTTTTGTTAATACTCAAAAGTGTTTTGCTTTCAGACCGTCTGTGTTAACAAGTGAAAGGTGAATGACAAATTTTCCCCTTGAAGTAGATTTCAGCTTGTCCTATTTTGATCCTTCGGCTTGTGTCGTCCTTTGTTCACTCTGTCCGTCCATCCATTATGAACTTTTGGATTTTTGTTCATCAGGAATACTTCGAAATTTCAGTCTGAAAAAGTTTTGAATTTGTGCTGGAACCTGCTCCGCTAAAATATATCCTGCAAAGCAAATTAAAGTCAGACACATAATAAAAACAATACAAAAACAAAGATAAGGTTTAAACAAAACAAGAAATAAAAAGTGTTGCTTTCTTTCAGGTTGGACCATTCCTTGAGTGAGATTTTGGATGTCTTCAGTCCCGTCTCTGCCCCGAAGCAGTACAAGCCTGCTGCTCGGAGACCCAAGACGGCACAACGCAGTTCAACCCTCTCCGGCCCCAAACCCGGAGGAACGAGCCTGATCACTCCAGGTGGGAACTACTCACACGGCGTTCAGCAGGACCTCGAAGAGAGCCAGATACTGGAAGATATCTTTTTCATCTGCTAACAAAAAGTAAAGCGAGTCACTTGACGTTCACCGATTCGATGATGCCTTTTTATTGTCTTCAATTCTTTCGGAAATTAGGATGAATTTGATTTCTGTCGATCGTGTTCTTATTGGCTACTGTAGTTGTTTTTTTTTTTTTTGTTCTTTTTTTTCCCCTTTTATATGCAAATAAATGTATATTTATTCTGAATTTCCTCTGTTTGTGAGGTGAATTATGTTTTCCCCTGGAATTTTTTTTAACACTGAGCTGCATTTATTGCTTCTGAAGACCTTGGCAATGTAAATGCAAACTGAATCTCATGACTCACAATTGTCCATTCTGAATCTGACTCAATGTATTATGCATAAATCTGCAGCCTCAGTAAATCCCTGGAAATACAAGCCAGTTGCTCCCATTTGCAACCAACACCTTTCCTTCTGTTTCATTACCGAGGAGGTCTGTGTGTGTGTGCGTGTGTGTAGTGATGGGTCGATGAGGCATCATGTATCGTTTCGACACATAGCAAAACCGTGTCGATTCTGTGTCGATACTGTTTCACTCAATACTGACACCTGCTGGACATTAAAAATTCCTACAGGCAACGTGGTGACTTACATAAGATTTAAGTCTTCGTATTTTATTGAATATTATATATTGTATTATGTCATATCTTCAGTTAAATTTAAAATATATTTGATATACAGTCAATAAAAAATGTGAACATGTACCATAAAGTGACAAATTTAAGTGAATGTTTTTGGGATGAGGATGCTTGTGGGCTGTTTCCCCCCCCCCCACAAATTTTTATTTAAAAAAAAAAAAAAAAAAAAAAGGTTTTACAACAGTTTGAAATTTAGCCTGTTACGCTTTTTTGACAAAACTTCTCCTGCTGTAGAAAAAAAATGAAGTAACATTACATTTATAGCAAACCCTTGTTTTTCTTAGGGGTTGTGTTCCAAAAATAACCCG
>NW_015116551.1:33021-34715 GCF_001443285.1 Poecilia latipinna | reverse complement strand
TTTTTCCTCCAACAGGTTCCAGAGGAATCACCTCAAACCAGATGTTGGACTGGATTTTATTTCAATGTCATTTGTGAATGTTAGCTTCTCATTTTCAACAGTGGAGCTATAAAGGTTGAAAAAGGTTATTATTTTGGAGAAAGTCTCATCAACATCAGTATTTCCACTAAATAAGAGGCAGAAAAAATAATAATTTTGATAAAGGAAAAGCCTCTCAGACTCTGAGCCCGACAGCACCAAACTATTTTTTTATATTAGACAATTAATTTAATTTCACATAATTATCGCAGTAGAAGCCATTTGTTTGTTAAATACTTAATGAAACATATTTACCGTGTTTGATGTTTGTTGTGAATGACGTATACTCACAAAGAACGAGGTAATTAGTCCAAGTTTGTCGTTTATTGAACGTTCAGAAACTACAGCGGCTGTGATGAGCCACAGCAAAGGTAAACAAAGGTAAAACAACCTGAACAGGTGATCAACTCTAAACCACTTTTTTTTANAAATGGCACTATGTGCCTGGAAAACACATAATACTGGCCCTTTAAAAAAAAAAAGATTTCAGAAAGGCTTTTTTTTTTTTTTGCCCATAGGAAAAGGGACAGATTCTCTAGCTCCTTCTATCATCTATACGTCCACAGCACTGTTCACAACTAATAGTTGTCCCGCCACAGATTCTTCCACCTGAGCCGTGGAGGTCTCCAGCTCCTCCTGAGTCCCCATGGAACTTTCCATATTCAAATGGTTGACCAGGATGCTGTAGATCTGTGTTCTATCCTTCTCCCTGCTGTGTTCTTCAGTCTTCGTTGGAAGCCTCAGATGTTCTCCAACGAACATCTGAGGCTTTCAGTATCTGGGCTCAGTTTTAAGCTGAAGCAGCTGAGCTGGGAGAAATATGGCAAAGATCCCTAAATCACAGCTGAGAAGACACATTTAACAGCCTGAGGGTGCAGGTTGCATCTAAAGAGCAGAGGTAGTCAGCAGTGAATTTATGGAGCTAGTCCACCCGTCTCCAGAAGAGGGGGAAGTTCTTACTGAGGAGAGAAGCTTGTTTGTCTTTCGATAGTGTGTCAACAGCACTTGTTCTACAGAGACAGAGGCCCGACTTCTAGGTGTTAAGCCAGCACAGCTATTTGAAACCAATCTGTCTCCTCAGAATGTCAAAGGCTTCTGCAGCAATCCCAGAAAAAAAATAAAATTACTCCTTAATCTGGAAAATATTATAAAGTCATTTCCTAACAATCTGGCATTCTGGACAGAGAGGAAGATGGTAACCAGGAAGAAAACATGTAGAGCAGCTGCCAGGTATGGACATCCCACCAGATTCACCTCAGGGTCAGACCATGCAGTGCTCAAGACAAACTTATGAAGCTGCAGAATTTGTAGTTACTTTCAGGTATTAAACTGACAGTTTTTTTCTAATGTAATTTGCCATTCTAATACGCTCACATTCTCCTGCCACCGGCCATTGTCAAGAGGATTCCGCATCATGTTGTTCTGTTAGAAAATTTTAGATCTGCTTGAATCCATGAATAAAAGGAAGGACAGCAGCAGATACACGTGACTTCCCGCCCAAAGGGGGCGGGGCTAAGGTGATCATATGAATCTGGTTTCGTTTCGACACAAAGAAAAAGTCTTCAGTATTCAATTATGCCCAGGGGTGAAAGTAGTTTTAAATTCTTGGGGGTACT
>NW_015116551.1:25259-27220 GCF_001443285.1 Poecilia latipinna | reverse complement strand
TGGTCTTAAGACCAAGACCAACTTCGAGTACCACAACACTGCCACTCTCACCTTTTTATTCTCCGTCTCCCTTATTTAAGCACACCCGTTGCCATGCCAACCTCCTGCGCTCCACAAGCCGACCAGAGATTACGTTAAAAACATAACATTCAGTCCGTTATGATATCAGGTTTTCAGGCTTGATATTTATTTTTGCGATCATTAATAAGCCTCTCATGAACACAGCGGTGGTTGATTAGTTAATTTTAAACTCCTGCTCTGTTCGTTATTTTGGTAATGGAACCGAAACGCACAGAATTGCGTTGTTGAAACAATAATCACTGAGATTATTATTGTTGTTGGGTCATTAATTTGAGCACGTTTTTGTTGATTTTGTTGTTGTGCTTTAATAAAGTTACGAACGTTTTAAGCGAGTCGGTCTCAGCCTCCTGGCGGCGTTCAGTTTGTCACCTAATGCCGAGATCGACTCAAAACCTTCCGCAATCGACATATCGCACCCATGCTCTAGCAAAGCACGAACAGTTCAGAAACAATATGAAATGGGAAAAAAAGTTATTTATTAACTGATTAAGTCGTGTTTTAGATTGTTCTTGAAAAACTAATCAGTCACGGCTGATTAGTGGGTGAACTCAAGGCTGCACAGTGAACCCATTGATTCTTTACAGCTGACAGCCGCTCACCTCACCGCTAAATCTTTTGGGGGTACGCAGTACCCTACCGTACCCCCTTACTTTCACCCCTGATTATGCCGCATGAACTGATCAGTAGATTATTGCGAGGGGACGCAAAAGAAAAAAAAAATCCCCATGTCCCCTGGAGGGCTGCGTAGTTCTTCAATTACCTGTAAATGCATGTAAGCATGACAAAAATATTGAAGCCTAAAAAGAATCTACAGTAAAAACATGAGTTTGTGCTAACAAAGAACAGAGAATTGCAAAATTCCCCTGAGGAGTTTTTGGATCTTTATATTACAATTTGCATAAAGTTTTGTCATGATTCTCAGTAATTATTATTGAAAACAATGTTTGCTGATATATTATATACCACTTTAAGTCATTCCAAAGGTGGAAATTAACAACAAAAAACAAATACTTGGAGCAGACCATCTTTGCCTATATTTTACAAGGTTGATGTTTTCTCTGTGCATTGTTGTTCAAATAAGATTTCCTCAAAGGTACTTAGTGGTTTCTACAGTTGAGAGAGAATGAGAGAAAAAATACCCACATCTCTCTAGTTTCTACTTTCTTGCGTACTTTTGGCCTTCCTCTGAGAGGCCCGGGAAGAGAAACACGTCAGAGGCTTTCCCCTCCTTTGATGGCTGGCATGTTGTGGTTTCATGATGCTGGTTTGTTCGGCTTCAGTCACAGACATGAGTTCAGGTGTTTTACTAATAATACTGAGATCTCAGTTTCTAGAGTTGTAGAATTTCTAAGCAGTGCTACCACTTTCATGTTTCGTTTTCTGGGTTTGGTCTGCGTTGTTTCTAACCTTCACTAGACAGACACAATCTTTGCGTGTGGCGACAGTTTTCATTTTACCAATCTTATCAGCTAAAGATTAGATCAACTTTAAACAGTGGAAAACAAAATAAACTTTATATTGGTTGAAAGGACAGATAACATGATGTGCTTACAGATTCTTCTTTTTTGCTAATTCCTCCCTCTTAGATGTTTCCCATCAAGCAAATTTTGAAATAATAAAACAACTTTAGTAAATGCAGCAAGTAGTTTTTAAAGTATGATTTCATTCATAGGGGCTGCACAGTGGCGCAGTTGGTAGAGCTGTTGCAATGCAGCAAGAAGATTCTGGGTTTGCGTGGAGTTTGCATGTTCTCCCTGTGCATACGTGGTTTTTTCCCGGATACTCCGGTTTCCTCCCACAGTCCAAAAACATGACTGTCAGGTTAATTGGTCTGTCTAAATTCTCCCTAGGTGTGTGTGTGTGTGTGTGTGTGTGTGTGT